>NW_017729022.1:70171367-70183443 GCF_001723915.1 Gavialis gangeticus
TTTTTTTTTTTTTTTTTTTTTTTTTTTTTTTTTACTGGTGCTGCTTTCCTGATGTTTGTGTTCTTCAATGCATTATACAAGAATGTCAGATATTATTCACACAGAGTTTGATTCTGTCACAGCATTGGGGCGGGGGGGGGTTTCGGAGCTATATGGAGCATGAGATCTCATAATCAATGAGATGATTTCTCCATTTTCCTTTGACAGGACAGAGCATTTCATGACAGCAAGTTTAAAAGCAATGCAAGTACAAGTGGTTTCCCACAGTATCAAGATGGTTTTTTGTGTCAGCAATAATTTGTAAGGTATAGAGCCTGATCCAAAGCCCACTGAACTCTACAGGAGTTTTTCAGTTGACTTAGCTGAGCTTTGTAAAAAGCCCATAGTGTGTTTCAATTTATGGATAGTATCAGAAAGGCAATAAATCATTCTGGTGAAGAGCAAGCCTCCATGATTTCTAGGCAGGCACTCAGCAATTTGGAGGATCATCATTTTCACATATATTTCTTGCTCAGATTTAGTTCTTAGGAAAGGCGCTGACAAGTCAGGAAGACTGAACTTTCCAATTGCTTCCAAGGCTTCCTAACACTGCCTTGCGAATGCTTCTCTACTGGCACTGGTAGCCACTAATCCTGGAACTGAGAGCCATTTCATTTTTGTGCTTATGCCATCCTTGGCATCAATTCTTACCAGTCAAAAATGGTGCCAAATAGTACCAGCTAGAGTGATGATTTTGTGATAGGAACGGAAATCAAAACTCATGTTAAGGCCACTAGACCCCTTAGTGGTTTGTACCTTCAAGTTTTGAGATAGAAGGGATAGGTTTCAGAAGTCAAGAGCATTTCTTAGAGCCATCCCATTCCTTACTTTGGAGACTTATCTGAATTTTTCTTTGCCTCGGACCCAGACCCAGATCACAGAGGCATACTGAAGAGGCGAGGACTATGTGCAGTGCTTGGACACTGTTCAGACACACTTGTCTTGAAAGAGTGTGGATCTAAAGGTTGTGCGCCACAACGGTAGACCTGCAGTTTCTGGTTTTTTGCTCACAAAAGCTGGCAACTTTACACTGGTGCATCCACAATACGTGAAGAATTTACAAAGTAATATATACTATGTCTACTTGAACAGGAAATAAGGACTACTCTTAGCACTTATCAGATGGTTTATTATTCCAAGCTTACTGGTATACATATCCGTTTTGCAGATCTTGACTGATCTATACAAGAACGATCTTTCTTTGGGATTAAGTGTTTACTGTATAAAAATAACCTCAAGAAAAAGTTATTTGAAAAACCAAGAAGAGGAAAAAGGAATTCAAAAACAAGCAAACCTCTGCAAATAATGTTGAGTATCTAAAATGACTCAATGAAGGATCACACATTGAACTTTTTCCGACTTAAAAACAAACTCCTGATTGTAGAGATTTAGTACCAGCCCATTAAAAAATGGAAAATGTGCCAGCAGTGTAGGAACTTTCAGCACAGCTGGCCTAATGTAAAAACAAAGTATAATTGTGTGCGATTAACAAAATTGTGCCTTCAAGAGTGGCTAATTTATCTAAGGCTGCACTCCTAACAGTGCTCGACTGCTTAATGATTTTCACTTTTCCCAAAGATTCTTATACTGTAGAAAAGTTTCTAAGATTTGGGGGTTTTAAACTGCTGGGTCCAAGGCTACATTTGTCCCCAACATGGGCCTTTTCCCCTCTGCCACATTTTGGGCCACCCCACCCATTCTGTAAAAAGAAGGAGCATCAGAAATTAAATGGCACAGAAAGATTCTGCAAACCAAGGCAAAGATGACTTCCGTTATGTTGCACACACCGGTTATGTCAGTTGAAAGTCATGATAAAGAAACCCAACAAGGATGTGGTTATGAAAAGCCACTATAAAAAGCCTCGACTCACAGGTGTACTTCGAGTACAGCTGGACCTGCTACTTTAATAGATAGCCAGGACAGCAAAATATACAGTGGGAAGTTCCAAATTCTTTACAACCTGGGATGAAACCCACAGTGCTTTCAAGTAGCACCTGTGTTCATGGAAAACCAGCAACAAATTTCAATCATGTGCCACTGAAGCATGAGTGTGGCTGCCAATAGCAAATTAGTGCCACCTCTAATTTGTTGCCTTTTCTGTATCAAGTTCCTACAGTACTGATCATAGCCATACTAATCTGGCTTCAATCTATCACATCCTTTGTTACCAGAGTTAATGCTCTTGGTTTGTACTGTTCACCAGTCACGTGCCTGGTACTGATTTCTGTTGCAATATGCTCAAGTATCAGACCATGTGGGACAGTGGAACAAACACTCTCAGGTTTGAATACAAGCATGTAGCCCATTGCTCCATCTTGTCATTAAGGGACATGAAGGCTATGGAAGTATATACTTTTAGCTCTCTGTTCCCTTCCATTCTTAAATTAATGGTTGGATTTGCACATCCAATGGCATTCTAGCATTTGCAAGTGGGAATTGCTGGAAAAGTGAAAGCCATTCATCAGCCAAGCACTGTGCAGAAGAAATGGATTTATGATCTTCAGTGCATGGGTTTGTTAACTGCTTGTAAATTCACACACTGAAATCACAGGAGGCCTGGGTCTGCATTGCCAAGTAGAATTTGGCTCATATTATTAATGTAGAAACAAAAATTAGCTATTTTCCCCCGTGTTTCATAAAAACATTTTTTCAGGAAGAAACTGGTATGTATTCTTAAGAACTTCCAGAATACAAACCAGGCTGGGTCTGATAGGAGTTAAGTTAGTGTTTCTCAGCCAGGGTGCCTGGGAACCAAGGGCTGCTGTGAGATCCTTTGAAGGATGTCACAAAGTAAGAAGAAATAAGTAGATAACTGCAGGCCCAGGCTCAGTCCCTGCCTCAGTCCCTGCCTGGCCATTCCCCCACCCTGACTATCCAGCTTCATTGCAAGGTGATAAGCACTGTAATAAGTCAGTATTTGAAACAGGGTGCCATTCAATTCACAAAAGTTATGGAGGGGTGCCTTGAGTCTAAGTTTGAGAACCACTGTGCCATACCAATCTCTAAAGATTGTGTAACAGAGGCTGCTGACAGACATGAAAAAATAAAGAGAAACCCAGGGCTCTGCATCAGTTTGACCCAGCTCCCCAGCATCTGCATAGATTGCGCAGTTCAGCAAGGCTTTTAAGGCTTTTATTTAATAGCCGATTCAAGCAGCTATTAGATAAAAACATCAAAAAACCCTGCTGAAGCACACAATCTATGCAGATGTTCAGTGAGCTGGATCAAACTAATGCAATGCCTCTTCTGCGCTGCGCTTGGCACAGGGGCACACTGAGCTTAAAGTTCTGGGGTTTGGTTTGGTTTGGTTTTAGGGGGGGTTAACGTCTGTAAGCAGCCAGACTGTCTAACCTCAGTAACTGCTACTCTCCCAGCTTTTGGAGAATCACAGATTTCAAGACTAAAAAAGATCCTTCCTCCTGCATAATGTAACCCATGGAATTCACCAACTGTTCAAAATGTATGATCAGATGACTCAATTATACCAAGCTATAATAGAGCAAGGGCTGGAACCAGGGAAAAGTGACTTATTGCTTATTAAGCTGATCTACTGTGACCATTTTATGTGTCCACTCTCTCTCACTGTAAGTAGAAGCTAAACAGATCAGTTCATCTTAATGAAACAATTTTATAATTACCATGGTTTAGTTTCTATTACCATGGGATAGACACAACAAATGAAACAATTACAGTGGATCATGAGCTTAATGGATATTAAATCCAGTGCCCTCTTACACTGGTAATATAGTTTCTTCTATCCATACCTGAATCCCAGCAAGTTTTAGTCATACATTTTTATCACTTCCTGATGCTTAGACATGTCAGGTGGCCACATCCCCAGCAGAGGTGAACTGGTATAACTCCACTAAAGTCAGCTGAGCTATGGCAATCTATATCTGCAAAAGACCCAATACGATTTTTCCAGTCTCACTTCTACACAGCCAAATAAGAGTAGCACACACCAATATACACTCAACACTCAATATTCTTGACTTCTTACTGTTTTTCTACCATGTTTGAGTAATTACTGAATCATTTTCAGGCTAACTCCTTCATAACATTTGGAAAAATGATTCTATGGAGGTGAAACATATCGAGTTTACCGACTTAAAAAATTGGCAGGTTTAAATTTAAACCCAACTTAAAACACAAAACACTGACTTACTCATACATTACAAGTGCATGTACTTTTCCCTTGATATGAAAAAAGGATGTCCTTACACTTAACATGTGGATAACTAAGACTGCTGAACATGATGTGCAGTGTGAACATAGTTCTTGAAGAAAGAGAGCACGGGCAAGTGAGTCCGAGTACGCTGGAAATCAATAAAGCTATGGGTATTTGAAAACCTCACACTGAGCATACACAGTTCAACCTTTCCTCTCCGTTTAAGAGCCGACACTTGTAGAGAGGTGTTCTGAACATGTGCCTGTGTTCCTCCCCCCCCCCCCACAAGTGGGCACTTTTCAGCATAAGACATTGAGAAACATTAATGACCTAGAGACCTAGATGTAATGCATGTGTGCTGCGTTCCATCCGTAAAGAGGTATTAATAGAAGTTTTCAGCTCAGTGAGTGTTTTCAGTGATTACCCATCATGGCACATTATTGCTGTGCTTCACTACTAAATTTAAGCTATTCAGGTTTTAGAAACTTGGTTTTTAACCCATTGGGCTCCTGATCCCAAAGTAAGTAAAATCCCAGCTGAGGTCACTGAGAGTTACATGTGCACAGAAAATGCAAAAATGTCTTATACTGATATTTCCAAAGGAGCTTTAGAGAGCAAAAGACATCCAACCTCCTCTAAGCCGCCCCCAACCTTGAAATAGATGGCTAACTCCTGTAAGGCTTCTTTGACTCCCCCCCGCCCCCAATCTTGATTTCATTATGATATTTCACAAATACTATCATTAGATATTGAAATGGCAAACTCAACTGCAGCAGAACAAACTGCATTTATCCAAATCAGGAGAACCTCTCATTGTTATTACTATTTTTCCCCCTTCTCAGGGAACAGTTGAGACTTGTGGTAGCTTTGGCTGTGGTCTGCAGCAGCTGTGTAGTATACATCATATTAAATATATTAGTGGCTCCTGCATGGTCATTCTGGCACCATTTATGTTTTATACAATGCCTCCAGTTTTTCTATTTAACTTAAATCGTTTATCAATCATTCACCAATGTCTGTAAATCACAGTGTCTGGGGACCTTTAAACATAAAAATAAGGAGCTGTAAAAAAATATTAGTACAGCAATTAAAGGCTCCAATAGTAATAAACTCTACTTGAACTGCTCCTTTAGAAAGCCCTGTTGAAATTAAACAAACACTGAATATCCACAATGTGAAAAGAGCTTTTTATTCTTGTTTATAATAGCTACTGGTTTATCCAGGAGAGAGGAGAATTAGGGTAATTTTTTTTTTTTTTTTTTTTTTTTTTTTTTTTTTTTATAGATCGTATATACTAGAGTAACGGAAAAAGAAGGTGAGGAATCATATAAAATTAAAATATTTTCTTCCAACAGATTGAAACCAGAACTTAACAAATGAATCAGAAAATCTGTCCACCAGGGAAGCGACACCTTTTGGTTTGTACGAGGAGTGGATTTTGGATCATGTTAATAGAATCTGAGTTGAGCCTAAGGCAAAAGATGGCAAAATAACTCTTTGGCAAGATGCATTTCTAGTTGTATATGATTTTTGTTTGTTCATCTGCTTGCATGTTGTCTTCCTCAAAGGGCAAGTTTCAATTTTATACTTAAGAAATGAATTGATTTTATGTGGAAAAAAAAAAATCACTTCTATGACCGAGAAACAAACAGAAAAGGAAACAAGAAAACCAAAACATTTCAAACCATAAATACCAAATTCTAGCCAGACAAACAAAAACACAGTGCTTCAGAAGGAGGGCAACTAAGATCAGTTTAATGTGTGATATGCCCTCTAGTCAATCCAGCAAAATAATTTGTGATTGATATTCCATCACTGGGGGCATTATTTACAGAAGATGATACATTAAAATTTGTACTGCACGGGACAATTCAGGATTAGTAGGGAGAGGGCACAGGCCATTTAGTTTATGCAGCAGGGCCTTAATGATATATTCCACTATACAGTCATAGTGGTTTAGAAGTCAACTGAGCTGCACTGGTGAACACAGGGAAGAACCAGGTCCTCAGTCTTATCCATCTCTCATACCATGGTTTTATCAGAGGACTATGGCCCCATCTACACATTACACTTAAGACGTGATTAACCAGTGGATCGTATCTTAAGTTCTGACCCAGCCACGTTTAATCGATTAATAGCATGATAAACTGTGGAATTAATTTGTGGCTCTTTCCTATCACGCCATTAATTGGATGTGTGGCCAGGTGTTTCTCTGTGGCTGGGAGTCCCACAGCTGACAGGACTTGCAGCCAGGGAAGTGCCCCATTCACTGCCATGGCTGAGTCCCACAGCTGATGGGACTCGCAACTGCAGGAGCTCGCTACTTGCTGGTGCAGTGCCTAGGGTCATGATCTCAGCCTCCGCTTGCACCAGCAATAAGATGCGATTGGAACTGATGGTGGATCCCACAATCACAATCTGTGTGGCATGGCCAGAGGTGCAATTGTGTGGATTGCTCATCAGATCCCATCACACCTTTACCTGAAAGTCTGGCAGGGGCCTAAGTCTTGCCCTTACAGGGGGACGAAGTCTCTGAACTAGCAGGTCTTTTTTACATGACCCTGTTGCTACTGTACCTGTGTGACAACCTCTCTGTGGTGCTTATTTGCATGCTGCTGTTAGTATGCAAGGTCAGATTATGGGGACTCTTATCCGCATACCCTCCATTGGTGGAAAACTTTTCTGCTTGTTTTGACTGTGATAATATATTTTAACTGCTTTTAACATTTTGAATATGAGGGAGGGGAAGTCTGGCTTGTGTGCACTGGCCCTGCTTTCTAAAACTGTAAAGTTTATAAGGGGACGGATGCAGCAAAAGCAAGCTGAGTAAAGGTAGCTGAGGGGTCAGTGCTCACCATGTGGAAGTCTAAGGTGAATGGACCTCCCAGCTCAAGAATCACAAGAGAGGGCGGGTTCAGTCTGAGCATGTTACTTGGTCCTAAAGTTCTGCAATCCCTAGGGTACCAACAGGTAGAAGCCTGTACCTGCCAGGCTTCTACCTGTTGGTAGAAGAAAGAGCCGAGATTGGAAAGAGCCAAAATTGCATCTGAAAACTGGATTGGCCCTGCAACCAGAAGAGAAGCAAGACCTCAGCAGCGGTGAGAAGCAACGTGGACAAGGAGCAGCTTTCCACACCCCCAATCTTTCCCCCATAAATAAACCCTGTTATAGTTTGATATTGCTTGCAATGGGAGAAGTTTGTTCACACTGCAACATCCAGGCAGAAATTATTTTTCCAGGTTTCTGGGTGGTGGCTTGGGCTGAGACGATCAATTTGGATAAAACTCCTAAAGTGAACTCTGCCCTTGTTGCTGCCGTCCGGTGCCTGACAGAAGAGTTGAATTCATCTCAGGGTACCAGGATCCCATGAAAAAATAGTCTGTAAACTGTTGACTAAATATGACTGCAGATAAACAGTTATCACTCTCTCAGATGCACCTTGGGAAGGTTTGATTTATTAGCCTAGGGTCCTTACTAAGAGCAGAGAGGAGCCATATACATGTATTTGATGAGTACTGTGAGCCTCTAGAACTTGTATTCTTTCTGTAGTAGAAACTAACAAGTGCTAAGATAATTTTTCACTTATCACCAGAGTGGCAATCCTTCACACTGTTGCTCCCACTGGGAAGAAGCTAAAAGGACAGAAACAAACAACAAACACTTGCTACCTAATATTCTCTTTACTCTCGACTCTCCTTCTCCTAGGGCCCATATACCAGATTGCAACAAATGGCAACTACTGGTAGCAGAAAAAAGCAATTCTGATGCAATGTTTTTCATGCCAGCATGTCTTCAGTTACAGAGACATGGTAGCAGTTAATGCTGGGCAGATTGGTAATGACTGTTAAGCAGACTCTCAGTGTCCCAAGGTACCTAAATCATAGAAAATTAGAGTTGGAAGGGACCTCAGGAGGTCATCTAGTCCTACCCCCTGCTCAAAGCAGGACCATCCACAACTAGATTATTCCACCCAAGGCTTTGTCAAGCCAGGTCTTAAAAATGTCAACGGATGGATTTTCCACCTTTTCTCTAGGTAACCTGTGCCAGTGGTTTACAACCCTTCTACTAGAAAGTTTTTCCAAATATCCAACCTAAACCTCCTCTGCTGCAACTTGAGACCATTGCTCCTTGTTCTGTCATCTGTCACCAATCCTCTTCTGAACCCCCCTTCAAATAGTTAAAGGCTGCTATCAAATCCCCCCTCAGTCTTCCTCTCTGCAGACTAAATAAACCCAGTTCCCTCAGCCTCTCCTCAGAAGTCATGTGCCCCAGCCCCTGAACCATTTTTGTTGCCCTCCACTGGACTCTCTGCAACTTGTCCACTTCCTTTCTGTAGTGGGGGGCCCACAATTGGACACAGTACTCCAGATGCAGCCTCACCAGTGCAAAATAGAGGGGAATAATTATTTCCCTCTCTCTAAGTTGTCCCAAGTGAGATGCTTCATTTAGTGTCTCACTAAATGAAGACAACTACACAAGCAAAACTTAAAGAGCATTCTCAACCTTGCTGGGCACTCTCTCCATTTCATTTTAACTTCTTTTCCTTGAGTTTCTCTTTACTTGGTATCCTCCATGCTGCATTGTAATGCCCCAAACACAAAGGTCTTTCTACATGGGGCAACACAGCACTGTATAGAGCAGTGGTGGCCAATCTTTTTGGCAAGAACGAGTTAAGTCCAAAGTATGAGACAGTGCCACTCTAATACTCAATCCCTGTTATTGCCCAGTGCTGCTGAATCCCATCATCATTAGGACATGGCAACACTGAATTGGGTTGTGCCCCCTCCTCCAGCTCTCACTGGGCCAAATCCACAAGCCAGTACCAACCTAGTCCTGCCTGCTCCCTGAACTCCAATTCCAGTTGCTTACATCCCCTTAACTCAGCACCTGGGGCTTGCACATCAAACACACTGGTTGTCCATGCTACTTGTGGCACGTGAGCCATGGGTTGGCCACCACTGGCACAGGGATACTGATGTTAGTTCTGAATGCGCTGGTACATCTACACTGTACAGTTCAGTTTGGGTCTTCGAACGAGCACAGCACCCCGCTTGGACCAACTAGCCTTGTGTTGCAGCCAGGCTAATTAATTTGGGTAGAGGACCAGGGTGACACTTCAGTATTTCTACTTGGTACTGTACCTTATAGACAATACTTTAAATGCACCAAGTTAAATTTTAAGAAGCTCCCTGAATATTTGTTATGCAACTCTTGGTATAAACAACATCTTCTGTATTTATCAACAGCCCCCAAACCTCCTGATTTTAAAAATGAAATTACATAAATATTGACATTTTTTTAAAATGGCAGCACAGGACCACATGGTTAAAGGCCAGTACCAAAACAGGCCTGTGGAACCAGTGGAAATTTCCTTCGTGCTTTTTTTGCAACAGTATTCTCTTTCAGTAGTTTCCTCTACTATGAAGTGTTCTTTTATTATATCTGAGTTGAGACAGCTCCAATGACGCACCTAAAATAGATGAAACTACCACTGTGTGTTTTCCTACAGCTAAACAGCAAGCTACGCTGTCTGAAGCAGTGGCTCAGGCATCAAGACCATCCATTCAGCAAAGCACTTGCCTTTGCCAATTGCAGGTATTGCCAACATCACCACAAAAACAGAGCCAATAAATCCAAGCACACCGTGCATCCCCTCTGTACTCCATGGAAGTCTTCAAAGTTTAGGTGCTTCTTTTCTTACATGAAAGCATTTAATACTTTACATCTTCAACTTTAAAGCCCAGGAAATCCACGTGAGGAAGAACAGACTTTGCACAAAAAGCCTGAGGACTGTGAAATTAAAAGGGGATGGAGCTTGACAAATGAACTGTAACCTGTTAAAATTGTTACATATGCGTTTGTCATGCAAGCAGAGGAGCAAATCTCCCATTGACTTCAGTGATACTACACTAATTTGCAGTGGCTGATGATCTGGCTCAGAAATGGAAGTTAATCATGTAGGGCACCATGTGTGCATGCAAATTCCCCACTGGTGTTTAAGGAGGTCTAGGCAAAAGAAGCAGAATTAGGCCTTCTAAGACTGGCTTCACAACAATATTTGTATTAAACTAAAGCAAATATGCTATTGGCATCTGACTAAATGTGTCCTTTTTACATTACTGGTTGCCTGGAGACTGGATCTATGAACACAGCAAAGAAACAAGCTTGGTAGCCCCTCCTTGGAATTATTTTCTTTATATACATAATTAAAAAAAAAGTCTTAATCTCCTCTGCAGATTGCTCAACTAATTTTGCCACTGTGGAAAACTACCAAAGGGGAGGTAGTTTCACGTCAAGGAACACTGTTAACTTTGTTCCACCATTACCTTCCAAATCAGACTCTACAAACTGAGCAGGAAAGAAAGAATGCCTTTATTCTACTACAGGCTCGCCTGGATACTAAATTTTACCTTAAGTCAAAGCAGTCACAGATTGTTTATTGAGAGAGGTTCCCACACATTTCCTATAGGCTACAGTGGAACCCACCAAACCCTTAACAAGGAACAAATAGCGAAAAAACCCTAATAGCTGTTGAAATATAATGGGCAGCTAAACCTTGCTCCATTGCTCTGTAAGTAATGACTGAGCTCTGGTTAAGCCCTGATTAATAAAGTGCACTTGAAAATTTTACTTAGTTCTTTCCTTGCATAAAACTGAACAATGTGGAGACAGTTATTCCTAATTTAACAAGCGGTGAAATTTAATGCCCATTGTATCTCAAGTGCTAACAGTATCTTGCTTCAAAGGGGAGCCTGTAAAATAGTACTAGGAGTTTTGGGCTACTGTTAAATTACATGGCTTACTGTCTGCACCCATATAAAGGTGAAGACTGTGTCTCTGGCTACAAAAGCCCTGTATCTCATTCATTCTTAATCACTGGAAACTGAGCGGTATGTCTGTGTTAATGAATGACTTCTTACTTCTCTCCTTTAACAGGTCTTTATTCCTCTAATCAATCTCGTCATTCACACCAGGAGAATCAGTTAAAAGCTCTTTAAAAATACATAGGTGTGATCATGGTACATCCTGTATATTTTTCTAAAGAGATGCTTTATGTAAATAAATAATAGAAAACTGGAAGCAAAGCAGCTTTTGAGAGAGCTATGGTGTGGACAGGTTCTCTTTCTGCAGGAGAGGAGACAGGAGGGATGAAACACTATGCCGAGGCCGCTAGGACAGTCATATAAAGCTCTGCCCTGTGCCTCTCTTTCAAAAATGTCCCATGGTTAGAAGGAAGTCACTCATTGGAGTCTCAAAGCTACCCGTGTACCACAGACTTGTGTGTCCCCTCCCTTTCCTGAGTGAGCTTTATTTACATCAAAAATAAAGAACCATGAAACTAAGATATTTACAGCTTCAGGAAACTATTGACAGTGAGCAAATGAATCCCACAGTACTAAGTGTACTGCGTGGATCACTGTTTATGCTCATTTTTTCCCTTAAATTTGGGGTCTTTTCCTCCACTGCTTCCAACTTTTGAGTCTTGCAGTGTGGAAGGACCTGTGGCCAATAGCAGGGGCTTCGTTGTACCAACTGTATGCAACATGTTTGCTCACCCAGGTAAACTCAAACAGTATCAACAGGTCTTTTATGTGAAGCACTAGCTCTGAGGAAAGAAACCATTGCCAGTTAAAAAGAAAAAAAAGAGTAAGTGAGGAAAGCAGAAAGAAAACCCAGCTTTTCCCCACATTGTTTTTTGTGGGGGAAAAAGGAGAGGAAATAAAGCATAGGAGGGAAAGGGGAATGCTTGGAAATCAAATTAACCAAAAAGTTTAAGTAATAAACAAAATCAAATGGCTTGCTTTCAAAAGTTAAGTTGAAAGTTTCACAGTAAAGCATTTCACAAAGTTTTGGGGGGGGGGGGGGGGG
>NW_017729022.1:70183523-70199157 GCF_001723915.1 Gavialis gangeticus
ACGGGGGTGGGGGGGGGGGGGGGGGGGGGTTCCCATAGTTTCCTTTCAATTTCTTCTAGTAACAGCCACTCAGATGTTGGACTCCTCAAGGGGCAGTGTGATGTACTGACCATGGTGCTGCACTGGGCCAAAGGGTCTTGAGCTCTATTCCTAACTGCTGCTCTGCTCTGCTACTGGAAAGTCATTCACTGCCACATGTTTCAGTTTCCTAACAGTAAACTGGGATAAACATACTGACCTCCTTTGCGGTGTTTCAAAAACTAATGCAGGAAAATGCCAGGTAAGATCCACGTAGCAGCAGCAGTAGTAGTGGTACAAATCAGACACTACTGCAGAAACTGCCCAGAACCATATAGGCTTTTGCCAGCATGTATTCCTACTCTATTGTGCAAAGAGCCATAGACCTTGTCTACATTAAGAAAACTGCAAAAATGTGTTACCGCTCCTAACACCCTTTCCGCTCTAGCCACATTTGCAACACGAATGGTCCCAACAGATAGACCACTGGCTGTCACCATGGTTTCCCATGCAGTGTGCCATGAAGGCATGCTCACAGCAGATCTCAGGGATATACAGTAGAATGTCAATTATCTGGAATAATTAGTGTCACCCTCATTTGGATGATCAAACACCACAGAATGAAGTGCTGAAAATTATACTCGAATCACTGTACTATACAACGAATATTAAAAACAATAGGACATAAATACAAGAGCATATAATGTTTTAAAAAGTCTCTAAGTACTAGTACCATAAATAAACAATGCACAGTTGCCTTGCTGATGAGCAAAACCCAAGTGCAGGCTAATGGTTTTGCTAACAGAGACTTCTGGTCAACTGACTTTCCAGATAATTGACACTTACAGTATTTAAAACCTTGTTGACATATCTACCATAGGGCCCACTCTCTTGCTCTGTACCTTAGATGGGGTCATTTGCAGCACTGTAAAATGCTACCAGATAAGAATGATAGCATTTTGCACAGGTATATAATACCGCAGAGTGCAGTAAGAGAATCTGACACTTGCTAACTCTAAGGAATTGAATTGGTGTGTGTAACTGGGGGAAACTTTTGAAGAGAGGGAGATAGGGTTACAAGATAAGGTAGAAGAGTACACTCTCTCATATAGGTTTTGCTGCTTTTTATATCTTCTATTCTTCATCTGGTTTCTTAGAAACTCCTAGCTGGAATAAAACACTTAAATAATCTTACCCTCTTCTCATCAGAGAAAATAAGGTTAAGATCCTCACTTGCTCTGGTCCTTTTAGAATGGGGAAAAGAGGCCTAAAAATTCCAGGTCTGGCCAGGGAAGTATTCCCTTCATGTAGGGTTTATGGAAGCCAGCTACAGGCTGTCTTTTGAAGACATCCACACAAATCCAGGCATGTCAGGGGTGTGACTTGAGAGGAGAACTATGGCATGTAGCCTGTCCCATTTAGAGGTAGCAGTGGTGTCCATAGGGCAAGCCAGGGAAGTTGCCATATTTTACAGACAGTTGCCTAAATTGTTCCAGGAGGTGTTCTAAAACCACAGTAGCCCAAGATGAGAAGGGTGCAAAGCCTTAAAGCAACCATAGTTGTGCTAGTTGTGCACTTATAAAACAGCACAAAATCTCACTCCTGGATTCTCAGAAAGCCGCGCTTGGATTTCCGGCAGCATTTGCTATGTTAGCTCCCTGTTAACGTAAGAATAAACTAAACTCCCTGTTAACTAAAGAATATCCCATGTGAATTTACAAGCCATGATGAAATAAGACTCCCAACACACCTGTAACATGGTTATCATCATTCATTTTTAAGAGAGACCAAGAGCTCAAATTCAGTAAAGCATGAAAGTACACTAGGATCAGAGGTAAGATATAATGTCTCAGTGTGGGAGAACTAAGAAGGGAGCCAAGACTCCCACTCTTCTGGTCTAACCAACTGACTATAGCTTACCACAGGTACCTACAGTGAATAAGAAGCATTCAAATTAATTTCTCTATCAGATAGATTTCCTACAAACTCAGCCCAAAACAAACATCAAAAAAGAAGCATTAAAGAGTGACACAACAAGGTTTATATAATATAGCTTTGGTTTAGTGTCAGCACTGTCTCTTATCTTAGCTTTCTTGTGTACCATTTCTGATACTGAGCACACAAAGAATGAAAAAAACAACAAATATGGATAGATGGACATATATTTGTACTTAAAACAATTAACTCCCTTCGTAAGTCACAATCAAATATAATTGCTAGATTTAAAAAAAATTCTTACTGTGACACAACCTGCTCAAAAAAGGGGAGCACATGTTCCATGACATTTTTGAAACATGACTTCCCCAGTTTTCGACCAAACCCACAGTTGAGAAGTATGAAGGCAACACACAAAAATCTATTCTGCTATGTGCATGCCAGCTACCCTCTCTCATAGCCTGCTCTTCACATACCACATTTACTTGTATACAAGATGACACCCCAATAATTAGAATGTATGTATGGAAAATGTTTTAATTTGTTGCAACTTTCTAGGAATACAGTTTAATTATTGGAAGTTTGTCTTGAATTTGTCCCCCTCCCACTGCTATAATATGGAAAATAAGTCGGGGAGGGGGGGAAGAAGGGGTGTCAGGAAGGCAACTTGCTCTCTGCCCCCCTCAACTTTCCTCTTGTAGTGCCTCCTTTGCCCCCTTACTGTCAGACCCTGCTCTCCCTGAGCACATGGAAGTGAGGAGCAAAATTTAAAACACTGACTTTGACATAAACATGCCTATATAGTAATTTGCATGTAGGTTCAGCCAGAATTGACCCATTTTCCCTTTTTTGAAACTGTTGCAAGTTTCAGCACAGGTACTCCACACACACACACACACACACACACACACACACGTGCGCGCATGCGTGCTTAAGGAATACCTGTGCTGAAACTTGCAACCGTTTCAAAAAGGGGAAAATAGGTCAGTTCTGGCTGAACTAAGTCTATGAGTTATGTATATATGGTTCACTCAACAGTCCAAACTACTCCTTTACAGTTGCATCATTCTTATTCCTGCCATCATAACTGCACCATGTACCTGCCCTCCTGCACGCCCAAGCATCTGCAAGCCCCTCAGTTGAGGAGCGCATCAAATTGGGAATGAGTGACATGTAGGGATACTATATCAGAAAGACAGCTGAAGATGATTATGAGGAGATGATGGAGATCATATGGAAGAGAAAGAACTAGCACAGGCTGCTTAGAGGTGGGACCACCACTGAAGAGAGCAATGATGACATTGACAACTGAGACAATGACAGGGAAAATGATGAATATGGAGATGAATGAAAGAACTGGAGAAATAGGTGGAAAATTGGGAGGAGGTGGGGGGGGTACTGAGGTGATCTTTCATGTGACTGTGGCTGGTGAAGGGCATATACAGTGCAAACTATTTTATTTTGCAAAAATATATATTCTTACATGTGCACACACACATGTGCACACACATTCCTACCACAATACCTTTACCAACCTGTCCCATGGCCACTGTGGCTCACTTGACAGTCCAAAGCCCATCACTGCAATTACACCGTACACTTTCTTATCACAATATCTGCAATGTGCACCCAAGTTTCCATGCGTCTGTACACCTGCGTGTCCTTCAGTATAACTTATGTATAATACTAGGCCAAATCCAAAGGCTCATGATTTATCATAAAGTTCATTGGGTTGGGCCCCGGCACAGTCAACAGTATTTCAAGCCATAGTGATCCCACCGCTCAACACTGTTCAATGTGTGTGTGCTCCAGAACCCCACCCCACCAAAGGATCCATGTGCTAATCAGGCCCCACTCATGACTGGAACCTGATGTTCTCATCACAAGCTCTGGGATGCTCTAAAAATGTATATGCAGAGCAAGTACAGGGCAGCCTGGTCTAGCTCCACTCATGGAGGATGGGGCCACACTAACTGTATGCAACAGGCTGAGAGGGGGAAACAGGGATCCTGGGTGTACTGTTTGGGGTTCTGATTTGTGATGTTTGCCACACATTTAAGGCTGGTGAAGAAACAGGAATCATTGAAAATGGGAAAGACACAGCTCAGCTGTGGTAGTAAAGAGGAAGTCAAAATATATTCAATGTAATGGCTCATCTTGAAAGAGTCAGTGCTGAGAGGGACTGAGCACAACGGGCACTACCATCTATGTTATTCCGATGGACCTTTTGGCTAAGATCAAGCATGTCTGGCACCGTGAAGGTGTCAGGGCTGGCTCTGGCCCTCCTGGTGCTGGTCTAGTACTGCAGTACCTCCAGGCCTGGTGCCAGTTCCTTGCGGAGGGAACACCTGCCCAGTTTTTTCAAAAAAAGGGAGACAGGTGGGTCCCCTCAGTATGTTTGTCCAATATGGGCCATGTTTCATGTGTTCTATAGTCATGCTCCCTGTTGGCTGCATTTAACCATTTTCATAGTTGGTTTCCATTACTGAGCACATACTGCTTTTGGCAGCAGTTTAATGATAGACAATGTATTTAATGAGGTTTCTTTGTATACCAAGACCTTTTTTTTCTTCCATGTTAATTGGGAAAAAAACCTCACCTTATATTTGAGTAAATATGGTTTACAGAGAAGAATTGCCATCAAATGGAGTTACCCAGATAGGGCCAGAAGAAGATGCCCAAGTGAAGATCCACAGTGTGAATGATGCAACTAATACCTGTATTTTGCATCCATTAGCAATTGCATATGCTGATTTGAGAAAGGGACCTCTGGCATAACGCTTAGCCATTCCATTATCTACCTACCCATTTTGCAACTGTATGCAAAGAGGTTGGGCCATTGAAAATTTGACCCAAAATGTATCAGAATCACTCATTAACATTTTCCCTGACTTTGTGTTGATTTACAATCTTGCCAATGAGAAGGTTCCAGGAAAGCTGAAGCATAAAATAAAGAGCATTTTCTGCAGTTGGGGTGAGATTAAGAGCACAAGGAATTCAAGGAGTTGTTTTTTCAACAAATTTATAGTGTGGGTAAAGTAATAAACCATTTACATTTGAAAGATCTACAGCATACTGATGCAGATTGGTAGTGCATTTGCTGGTTTTCTTCTAATACAAGTAAACGTATTAGTGTGTTTTATAGGGGTTCTGCTACTACTGCTATGGCACGTGTGGCACTCCACTGGAGGCCGTATCTCTAACATTTTCACTGGCAGGAGAATAAAAGTATTCTGAACATTATTTCATATCTCTACCTGCACAGAGAACCAAAAACATACTATGAGATAAAATGGTGCTCTATATTTTTGTTTGCTAGGTACTGTATTCCCAACAGTACACTTGGCCTATTTTTCTTCTTTAGTTTATTTTCTATAAGATATGCTTTCTTTAATACACTAATAACAACAGAAATTGGGGGCTCTGCTGGTAAGTCAACACAAGATTTAACGTAGACTTTAACAGGCCACTAGTTTTATGGGTGTACACAAAAGGGTTCAGTTTTGTTCACTGAACAGTTTTGTTCAGTTAGAGGTCTAAGTACCTACTTTGTGACCACTTAGATACCCTGCTTTTTGCCAGCAATTACAAATCACAGGAGCAAAGACTAAGAACACCATTTAAAAATCCAGTCCTTTCTAAGCATACAGATGCTCTTGAGAGCATGGACCGAATCTAAGGCCCATTAAATCAATGGAAAGATTTCAAAAGGCTTTGTATCAGGTCCCGTATGTTCAGGAATAATTTAAGCTAGCAGTTCTCAACATTTTTAGACTCAAGGCACCCCTCAGAAAATGCCAGCTCTTAGCACTGACTCACTTTTTGACTGTAAAAATAATAGCGCAACTCTTCTGTGGCAAAGAACTCAGAAACACCACAACAGGTCAGAATGGCCTTGACACTATGGATTCCTATTTGAAATCTCTAAGCTTATCTTGTGAATTGTGTAGGTGTATATATCCCACAGCACTCTGATTGAGAATCACTGATTTAAAGAGTAGAAATTTGTGTGTTGGTGGGTAGGTGGGCTTATGGGTGTGTGTGGGGGTGGGTTTTCAGCTGAACCTACTGAAAGCCTCAATTTATAAATGTGAGTACCATAACTAGTCATCCAAATGCTACTAGTTGGTTCTCAAATCAGCAATTAGGTCGGTAAGGTATACATTTTATGGACCTAAGCATCAATGCGATTACCAGCTTGCAGTATTATTGATGTATCTACATTTAAAAAAAAAAAAAAGTCCTATGGTTCACAAAAGTACAAAAATATTGTACTGCTTCTAAGTGGCTGAAGTATAACTCAGGGCACGTACAGCCAGACAGATGAATCAGAAGTGAAAGCTAAGTGACCCCTCTCTTCAGTACTTCACACTGTATGCTTTTTAAAATCAAAGTCTGTTTGCTCCAGAGAAAATGGCTGACAGTTTTCCAGTTAAAGATGACTAAGAATGAAGTAGGAATTCATTAACAGTCAAGGAACAATCTAAGGTATGCAACAGACATTAAAGAAGCTGCTGCTCTGGAAAACAGGAAGGGATGAAAGGAAGTTTTGAAAGGTGAAAAATAGCAGATAATTTTGTGAAGGGCTATGTGTCTAAAAAATAAGTATTTGAATATAGCAGTTGGAAAGTTGCTACAGTAAAGCAAAATCTTTCATCCAGTACAAAAAAATGACATGAAGGAAAAAATCAGTTTAAGATCTTTATGTCAACTAAACTAAAACATTTAGTAGGTCCTCAAAATATCACTGAGACTTTGAACACACTGGTAATTTGTAATGCTTTTTCATGTTTCTCTTTAAGGCAGAATGTTTAAACAAGAACAAAAATGACAACAGTACAGAAGGGTAAGGAAAGTAGCAGACTTAAAAGAAAAGAACACATACCAAGAAGCTTTTGCATTTAATGAAGAACTCAAGTCATATTAGAAAGATACAGGTAGTGTAAACAGGAGATGAAACCTCTGCCAAAAATTATGTCTCCCCTTCTTGTCTTTTCTCATATAAGTGAGAATCAAAATGTAATGAAAGCTTGAGGCTGTCATGAAACCAATCCATGGTTTTCAGAACTCAAATGAACAAAGAAATTCAGGAAATAAATTTTTGTCCAGATCCTACCTTCATTTAGAATGGACTAACACTCCAAAATCTTCACATTTCTGCCTTTCCTCAATGGCCTTTGGAAAACATGTTTTAAAAAAAGTGCATTCAAGTAGATGGGATTGTGGGTAGCTTCTTCTGCAGCTCTGAAATATTATTCCATTAGTAAGTCATGGCAGATAATTGAGTCCCTTCCATCTGTGGGTATTCATATATCACACAGACACACAGTGCTGTTACCCGGGAGGAAGAGCCCACCTGCTGCCACTGCTGCTGCTGTCTCCAGCTGAGCCCAGCTCCCCTGACAGCCCTGTTGGAGTAAGACAGGAGCAGCTCTGGAGCTCTGCTGCCTCTGGGGCTCATGAGAACAGCTGCAGCAATAGGCAGGCGAGCACAGAGGGGAAGGGAGGTTGACCTGAGAGCTAGGGCAGGACAGATTCTTACCTGATTTGAGGACTTAAAAGTCCCTGGTTCTTGTTCCTGTGGTGGGGTCTGCCCATCCCAATGGGGAGCGGAGGGGAGGGGGTGAAAACTGGAAGCAGGGGCGCCACCACCCCTGCAGCACTGGTTGCTATTCCCACACCCCACTGCACAAGATTCTGGATATGCCCAGGCCGCATGTCAAAAAGAGAAAATGCAGAGAGCCAGAATCTCAGCTAGTGAAGCCATGTCGGTTTTTACCAACGTCAGCAGAACTATCCTGGTTTGCAGTAAATGAACATGAGGCCCACAAACTCTCCTAATGATCTTGCTGATGACTGTGAACTGTGTGGGTAAGTTGCTGTCAGCCACTGTCTCCTTAATAAGCTTCAATACCACCACCTCCACCACTGCTACCACACTGGTGAATGAAAGCAGCTTGAACTGACATTTACGTTACTGTACGGCCCAAACAGCCTCACCAGGATTGGGGTCCCATTGAGGTAAGCTCAGCACAAAAAGCAACGCTGATGATACCTCAGCTATTTGTTTTAAAACAGACTTTCACCAGGACAGAGCATGTTCTTGATCTTCCTTATGAAAAGGAAAAAGACCAGGACAAAACATAACACGTCCGGACTTTCGGTCTCTTTTCTTCTTTTCCATCTTGAATATTTCCATAAGAATTATTCAACCACTTCTTGTATTGATATGAGAACTAAGGAGTTATGTCACCTCCACAAACAGCCTTTACCAGACTGGAATCCCAAAAGACAGATGAAGAGCAAATGCTTACATTCTGTTGACATATTGCACTGAAAATTTCTACAATGTGTTGCTGAATACATAATAAGAATACAATGACTGCTATTATGCTCAACTTTCCATAGTAGCACTATATTGAACTACTGGAAATTGACAGTTATGTAATAAAAGAGGATGCTACGATTTGAGATAGATGTCTGAACAATTTTAGGTGTATAATCTTTGCTCCTTTCTATAGCATTCAATTGCTCAACTGGGACATTAATAGCCTCCTGATTATGATGTTAGGGGCAACTTCCAAGGCACTGCATGAACAAGTTGATCACCCAGGACCTACTAAAACCTCTTTGAACTGTCTGTCTCACTCTTTGGAGAATTGATGTTTCTTAATACAGCTTTCCCTTTTCCACGTGCATCACTGTATATGTGCTTGGATAGGTCCTAATACAGGGTATGTCAACACTGTAGCCACTGTTTCTAGGCAGAGAAAAAAACGCCCACAATGACTTCCAAGCTGCTCCAACTAGACTGCTACTGGTAGTGAGTCAGCCAGTTTAAATCTAATACAGACATTTCTATACTACCCCACAATCACTGGTATGACTGTAGAGTAGACATCCTCTCACAGGCATTTAAAAGCCCATGCACCTCACTTTCTTTTCTGGATGATACCATTCAGCCATGTGGTTTCTCCTCCAAGATGGCGAAGTCAGCTTCAAGGGCAAATTATACTAGAAGTGCAGTAAAATGTGGAAACTTCCTATTCACGTTGATCTCTCTAGGGCAGAAGGATTTAAAGCTTCTATAAATGCCATTTTCTTTTTCCATGCCACCCGCCATCCCAGAGCCTGGAAGATGAATAAATAGCTAGTCATATAGCTGTCGCTGTGCCTGGTCGTAGGTGTCCTTGCAATGACTGTAAAGGTCTTCGTTCTGGCTCTGAAACTCCACACGCACTTGCAATGCCTCAAGCTACTGTGGACGGTAACTTCCTGAATTCTAAATGTGGAAAGGTGGAAATCTGCACTTTCCAACTGTTTTGCAGATTGCTCTTGGTCTTGCAGTTATACAGCAAACAAGATTTCTTTGAAAAAAAACCAAGTGTGCAGTACTGGCCAAATTCTGCCTGCCGATGCACAGCAAAGATTTCCAAAGCTGTCATGAATTCAGATGCACAAGGTCCACCCATTTCAGTGGTAACTGTCTAAACCCTGCATGTGCTTTTGAGAGTCCCAACCAGAATGGTAAGATTCAGTGAGAACTGAATACCAGGAGTCAGCATTGAGCCCTGAGGTAGTACACCTTTCCATAGAAAATGGCAGAATGCATTGCTCTCCCTGCCACACACACACAATTACTAACATCTTTCATGCTAACTAGAGGAACCAGATGAGTGACAGATGAACTTCAAAGCTGACTAATGTAAGGCAGTGTAAGCTGGATAAGATCATTATAACTATTCATACACATGATAGGGTTCTAAATAAATTACAACTAGTAGGCAGGGAAAGACATTTTTTTAATCTGCTCCAGTTGAAAGTGATTAAGGTTCATGTGTGTTCACTCCTGAGGGACAGATTTCTGAATGGGGGAAGAGGGGAGAGGAGGGGAGAACAAGACCCTTAAATAGTTGCATATTCCAAATCCATGTGGAATTTTTTAAAAATTTGTTTTAAAACTTGAAGAAGCTGCATATTTTTAAAATCCAGTTTATGATTTTTCTTGGAGCATTTAACACCACAAACAGTACCTCCCAATGCACCAGAATGGAATGTCCTGAATTGCTGTAACACAATAGTACCAATACATAAATTAGTCAGGAAAGAAAAGAAACACCAGCACAAAAAATCCCAAATGACCACAGGTGTTGCCTTCTCCAAAGAATAGTTCAGGAAGTCAGAAGGTACAAACTACAAAAATACAGTTCTGAACTCTTTAAGACTAGTGTACTGCACGTTTTAGCCCTTCAGTTTGCATTAAGTTCCTTCTGGGACCACCAAAAAACGGTACAGTTGGGTATCATTGACTTTCTGGTACTTTTTCTTTCATATATACCTATTGTGACTTGATTCCTAGATAAAGCATATAGAACCGGATCCAAAGTCTACTGAGTGCAATAGGAGTCTTTCTACTGCTGTCAGTTGGATTTTGTCACCAGATTAAAAACTGTGGGTTATTCTTACTTTTCCTTTCATGGCCTGATTTTGCAAAATGCCAGAAGTCCTCCTAGCGAAGCTCAGCGCCCTTCAGGTGTCTTTTTTCTTCTTCCTCTTTTTTCTGTACATATTACTATTATTCTTTACAGTCTTGGTCACCCCAAAAATGTGTGCGTCAGAAAAAACAATTAATTCAGAACAAAGAGTGGCATGTCTTATCACTCTCCACTGGTCTTATGTTCCGAGGAAAAGCCAACTAGACCCAAGTCATCCTGACTAGATAGTTCAGCCTTTATGCAAACTAAATTCTTACTGAAATTAATGGCTATATTGTGCCTAGCTCATCCTGGGCCTTATTTGTAGTGCCAGCTCTCTATCCAAAGCATTACATTTGCAAATAATTATTCAGGTTTCCTGTTAAATTGTTCCTGGGTGTTTCTTTGGAAAAGGCTGCCTGTTGTTTACAGAAACCGCACAAAAAGGGAAATTTGAGTTTTAGGGCATGACTCACTGAAGTATCTACTGAAAACTCTCCATTCTTTGCATCTAAAAAGTCAACACAAGGTTGGCATTATTTATATTCTAGTTTCACAAAGAGGCCTCAGGTGAGAAAGAGTCCCATTGGATTAGGCTCTGTACAAAGACAGTAAAATACAGGCTCAAAGATCTTACAAAACAAAAAAGGAACCATTGTTTTCATTTTTCAGATGGGAACTGAGCTACAAACTCACCCAAAGGCCTACAATAACCTGTAGCGGAGTCAAGAATTAAAACTATACATCTTGAGACAAATGCAGCGTTTTCTCCACAAGACAGTCCTCCATCTGATTATCTGGAATGTTAAAAGACTGCTGCTTTATTTGTGCAAAATTCATCTCAGTGCTTTCCCACTCTAGCAATGCAGGATTAGACATGCTATTTTACAGGACAATATCCGCAAGCAGAACTATGAAGTGATGCCCTGGAATCAATCCATTTTCAACCAATGTTAGTTGTAGCCCATCTTTCTATTAGCATGATATATCACAAACAGTTACAATTTATTCAACTGATGTTAGCTACTTTTTTTTATTCGCCTTCTGGTGTGTATATCAGCAAATTGTGCTCTTCCTTTCTGCCAGTATTAATATTTAAAAGATGGAACTATTAAGCTAGATTAAGTAAGCTACTAAAATTATTAATGTGTTACCAAAAGACACTTGTAACTGAGCAGCTAGTTCTCCCCACTCCTACCCTTCATACTATCATCTTTACCAAACAAGTGCCACACAATACTGCTAATTCATAGAGCTTGAGAGTTAGACAGTACCTCTGATTCTAGCCCTGAGGGAATGAAGGCAGTGGAAATCCATCTCAAAGTGACTAAAATTCTGATACAGGGAAGTAATGCTGAACCCAAGTGTATCCTGCACCTCTAAGAAAACCTCATTATTTGGTCAAGACTCCGTGTTGTTGGTTTTTTGTGGTTTTTTTTTTTGGTGTGGGAAGGACATGGTTGTGAAAAGGATGCTGCATGCAGAAAAAAAGGCCCTCGTTCTCCAGCAAAGCCACTGGGAAATGAACTTCATTTGCTCTTAGGCAGCATGATAGAGATGTTCCATTCTCTTCTGCTGCTAGATGTAATATTTGTTGCCAAGAAAATTAATTTTGTTTTCAGAAACAAATAGCCACTAAAGTATGGTTAATAAATTAGTAGGAACATTCACATGGTAATTTAATCGCATGATAACCCATTGCATTTTCTCACTGCACTGCATATAAAAGTCTCCTTCCCCTCCCATGAATCTACTAAACTACCTTAAAATAAATTCCATTTATAATGCTTTTATACAAATCTCACACTCGCTCTACAAACAATTTTGTTTTCTCTTCTGGGCAACTCTCCAAGGAGAGCTATTATGTATGCTTCTGTAATTACTGATCCATCATATAGGAAACTTCCACACATTTCTGAAAGTCCAATTAAACTATAAGGAAGGTCTTGTGGTTAAGAGAGAGTTTAACAGGGATGCAGGAGACCTGGACTGAATTCTGACCCGGCCCCTGACTTTTTGCATGAGCTCAGATTTTTAATGTAATCTCTTTGCACTTTGCATCCCCATCTGTGGGGATGGGGAAGGGGCGGGGATACCATCTCCTTTACCTGTCTTTCAATTTAAGGTGTATGATCTTTAGGGCAGAGGACACAATGGGGCCCTGAGTTCAATTGGTACCTAAGTGCTAGTGCAATATAAACAATAACAAAGACATGGGTAATGCCAAGGTCTACATCAACCTCTTTAAAGGTATGTCCATGGCTCAGTAACTTAGACCAGTAGCGTTCAACCTGGCAATCTTGGGAACGAACGAATGGTGCAAGACCAGACCTAGGCGAAAGGACTAGACTTTGTACCACCTCCCTGTCCCTGCACACCTGGATTTGGCCCCACAACATTTCTGCAGGCCTCACACGTCCTATTCAGCATTGTGCCACCTCTGTCCAGCCCAATGTGCCAGGATTGGACCCTGTGTTGCCTCCGCCAGGCCCTGTGCACCTGACCCAACATGCAGGGCCAGGTTAACCAACACACAGGGCTCCCTCTGAGTATGAAATTTTGGCAGCGGGGGAGTAGCAGTTGCTGCCACCACTCCCCTGATGTCAAATTTTCAGACCTGTGGGAAGGTCTACAGGCTAGATAAGATAGCTCCACAGGCCAAAACTGGCCTGCCAGCTGGGGGTTAAACACCCCAGCCTGGCCAAAATGTGAACCTGACATCAACCATATCCTTCATATACCATACCTTCCCTAGGACTCTCATGCTTTTCTATTTCAGCCCGACACTTTGGAATGACCATTGGTTTGTGTCATTTTTGTCCTTCTCCTTAAAGGCAATATTCTGATTCTTTTCCCTGACTTGGGAATGAAGACGGATATGAGCTTAATTTGTATTTCTCCACTTGTTTTCAGGAAGAAGCATTTGGATTAATTTTCACATTTAATTTACTTTAGTATTGATTAGAGAAGAGGAATCTATGGTTACTAATACTGATTCTTTTTTTTTTCCCTTGTTAGTTTTAGAGACTGTTCAATTATTATTTTCATTTATGGTTTTTAATCTTGTGCTGGGTTTGTTTGAGGAAAGGAGATGGGTAAAGGACTGGTTTAATTTTGCTGCCTTTGACTTGCTGTATGCTAGCTGCTTCTATAATTTTGGAAGAATTATTGGAAATTGCCCTTTTGAATGCCGTAGCCTCAGCATAGCTAATCAATGGGAGCAAATGGGGTCTACAATGAAGTCAACAGTAAAACTCCCATTGACTGGCTGGAACACAGCTTTTAGCCTCATGTGGCTTTTCTGATGAGGAATATACAAGCAGTCAATAATGCATCACACAGTCAGGAAATGCTGCAGACTTCTGCTCCAGTGCCTCCTAAACAAGTATTTAAATGCATGGATGGAGACCTAAAAGCAATCTTCTCTTCAGAGGCAAGTTTTAGCCAAAAACATAAATTTTCTGTGGACTCTCTTTGAATAATGTTATCACCTGGTTTTTCTTATACGACTGCCTTGAGAGGCAGAGATGTTACCCAAAACAACAGACCTGGACAAAAAAACCCCCCAAAACAAACAAAACAAACTGTGTGTTAACTCTATAGTTTTAGCAGTGTCTTAAACAGTGCAGATCAAAATGAAATGCATGCCAGATAAACCAACAAGCACTCATTTGGACTAGCTATTTTATGCAAATTTACAGTTTAGTAAAAATTGTGCCTGCTTCATTGCACATGGGAAGTCATACTCCTCAACCTTGTTGTGAATGCACAATGCAGCATTTGCCAAGACGAAGCAGAGTATCTACCAGGTTTGCACTCGCACACACGAGGCACTATTATAACGTAGCCACTGAACAGTAAAAACAAAGGAAATAGACAGGTTGTTACATGAAGGCTCCAGGGTCATGGATGGAAGACAGAGTAGCATATCCACTGGGCGAAAATTAACATGAAACTGGAAATCAAGTTCTGCACTTAGCAACCAGATATAGCAGAAGTTAGCACCTATGGAGCCACATTGATTTATGCCATTTAAAGATTTGATGCTTTTATCCTTAACACTTTAATCTGCTAGAAAATTAATTAAATTAATTAATTTGCTAGAAAGATCCCACCTATGTAAGTGCTGACTTCATTCAGAAAGAATTAAGATGCATACTAGGTCAGTAGTATTCAAACTTCTGACCCCGTGGGCTAGATGAGTAGCAGAGGGCCACCCTTGCGTGTCTGGGATTTGGGCCCTACAATGCCCCTACACACCGGGATTTGGGGCATCGTATGCCAGGATTGGGGCCCAGGGCTCTGCACCTCCCCTGCCTAACCCCAAGTGCCAGGGCTGGACCACAGAATCCATCCCACACGGCTCTCCAGGGGTCCAGAAGTTTGGCAGCAGTTGCCACTGCTACCCCACTGCTAAATTTTCAAACCCAGGGGTGCCCCCATGGAGTGGATAACCCAGTGCTGGGTGCCAGATCTGGGCCAAGAGTGACACTACACCAGCCAGATTTGGAGATGGTGGTGCCTACGGAGAGCAGACCTGGGGTGGGATGGGACAAGAATAGATACAGCAGGGCAGGTTAGACAATGTGGCAACCTGGTAAAGGAGACTGCCTGAATTTATAATATGAATTAGAGTTTATATACTAGAGTTTATATTCTGTTAATGTTTTTAAGAGAGTAATTCTGGGAAAAGGGTGTAGACTGCAATAAGCCCTAAGACGCTTAATGATGGAATTTTATTCCTTCATTCAATTTCTATGCTGCCCTTCCCAAAACAGGCTCAGGGCAACTTACAATTACAATGAAAAAATCATAGAAACAAAATAAAATATTCAAGTAAGACTGTAAGACAAAAACTCCCTGCCCAACCTCCCAATCTGAAAGTAATCTATCCAACCCAACCCTTTTTACACCCATAGTGATGCATGTGGAAAAGTGCCCCCCATAGCTAACCCAACCAACTTCCCGACCCACATTCACAACCTCCTTAAAAGAAAATAACCTTTTATTCTCCCCACCCTCTTATTTTGTACCCTTACCCACTTCCAACTCCTGTGTCTCACACCCACAAGCATACCCCTCTCATTTGCCATTCCTCACAAGCCTGTACCTCACTCAGAAGAGAGAGCATCACTTCTGCTTGCCTCTGCTTGAGGCAAGCAATTCCTCCAGTTCTGCTTATGGCATTTGCTTGCATGCATTTGACA
>NW_017729022.1:70204157-70213131 GCF_001723915.1 Gavialis gangeticus
ACTCAGAAGAGAGAGCATCACTTCTGCTTGCCTCTGCTTGAGGCAAGCAATTCCTCCAGTTCTGCTTATGGCATTTGCTTGCATGCACTTGACAAGAGTTTGGGTAAGAGAAGAATTGGCAAAGGAAATGAACAGGTGATAAAATATCACAGATGAGTGCAGCACTCATTCATTTATTGGTTTTATACCTGTTAGATCTGGTAGGCTCAATAACCATAAAACACAGAGTTCACAGTGATGATGAAATAACCTATTAAGCACATTTCTATATTTTCTAGCCTTATTTAGCACGTTTTTGAAGTTGGGCCAAGTAACTGAATATAAATATCCAGGTTAATTTCAGAATCTTTGCCCTTCAGCCTTGAACTGAATTGCTCATTGGCAGATAAAGCAAGGTAAGTGCTTCTGTGAAACAGTTTTTAAACCTAAGTAAGAAGGCCTCTTCCTTGATAGGCTGGCCACATGACGAGTCTTTTAAGATTTTAGGACCAAGTAAATTTAAGATTAATCTCTTTCTATTTTGATATTAAAAATATCTTACTAATGAAGATCTGTTTGTTTGGTTTGTCGTCTTGCCTATAGTGTCTTATCATTCATATACTATTTGTATTTCAACATTAAAGTTGCTATTATCATTTACTTAAAAACTTAGTGTCTTGAGTACTTGATTTTGGTAGGAAAGCTGCCTCAGACTTCCCTTGGTCCCCAGAATACCTGTGGGGGAGGTTTTGACTTTACACAGTGCATGAATTGGTTTGAGAACACACAAAGGAAAAGATATCTGTTCCCAGAAATAACAGAGGAATACATGTTGGAGGCAGAAATTGGTCAAATAGGTTTTAATTAATACATAGAACATATTTGGGAGCATGTGGGTGGCTCAATTGCTACTCAGTAAAGTTGTCTAAACTAAGAGAAAGACTGATCCTGTTTGTAATTTCAGTAATGGTGCTTTCAAGGAAGGCATCCATAACTCCTAGGCTATAAGAATTCGCAGTCTGTTGGGATTCGTGTGGCTATATCCAGGTACAATGTTCCATTGTAATGAACCCTGACATTCAATGTGACCTAGTAAGTCTTTCCCAAGCTGCCTTTTTCTTCCCATGTAAGATGAGAAAAATACAGACTATATAAAACTAAGCCTTACCTACTATTAACTAACAGTACTTGCATGCGAGACACATTTTTTGGACTAGCTCCTAGTTAGCATCTCTTGCCTTTGTTTTTTTGTTTCCCAAAACATCAAGGAAAACAGCAGTGCAAGATGGATGGCCAAGAACACGATTGTAGAGTCAACACACCCTTTTGGCTGTATAAATACTAACCAAAGCAAATATCGTCTGTCCCCATGTTGAAATTACATGGCTGTGTGACTCTGACTTCATAGTCTATGCTCTTCTCCTCTAAGTTGCTGCGGACTATATACTGGCTACCTAACATGCCATGAAACAGCCTGTCGCAAGCATGTATTATGCCTATGACGGAACATCATAGATTTTTCCTGCAAGTGCTAAGCAGACAAAACTTCAGCTCCCAACAAGAGTCCATCTCCATAGAGTGCAGAGCTTTTGGTATTTACTCTTGACAAATGCATATTAATTTAGCTACTACAGTAACAGAACATAACAGGGGACCCAATTCTGCTTCGATAGGCATGTGTGTTCTCTCTGATTTCAAGGGGAAGCAAATAAGCATACCCAAAGGCAGACTTTGGCCCTGAACCTCCATGAAATTATAAACCCTGTGTTGAAACTGGGGTTATATAGATTTATAATGAGAAAAATTACATCCTTCCAGATTACATCCCTTTAGGCACTACTGGTTTTTTTGCTGCAAGATGACACGAAAGGAGTTTTTATTAACATTTTTTTTATTTTGCTTGCTTCTGTTTATGTTAGTATCAGATATATGCAAAGCCAATAGCTACAATGACTGGAACCTTAGACTACATTTTGTCACCTATACACTGTTGGTGGGGTTTCTCGCAGAACTCAAGGCAGCTAATGAACACACATCATTTTTAACCATTTTATGTACAAGCACCTTTCGATTTTACACAGAGAAGTCACAGCTTTAGAGAAAGTCAGCCCCTGCGGAAATTCAGCTTCCATTTTGGTAATGCACAAATCTGCTCTAGCGAAACAGACGAAACTGGCGTCTTCGTTTAACATTGTACAATGTTTAATAAGTAAATAGTAGAGGTGCCCCGATACATCGGTCCAATATCACATCAGTACCGATATAAAGAAAATTGCCTATATTGAATATCGGCCTGATGGGGCCGATAAATGTCCATGCTGCACGCAGCTGTGGTGCAGCATAGAGCAGAGTCGGCAGCATGGAGAGCTGCCTCCAGCTTGTAAGTCGGCTATCGGTATTGGCCCCCAAAATCTCTATCAGTGCACTCCTCGCAAATAACCGTCCCTGACTTTGAATACTAATAGGATGGCATATCCATACCTCCCTGTGGGTCAAATCCAGGTCCCTGCATACAGCCCAAGGGGTTAACCAGAGGAGTTTCACTAGAATCAGAAGGAGAAGGTTCTGTCCCAAGGGCATTAGTGGCTCCTGTGGAACCATTTTGAGATCACTTCTACAGATTTATGGATGGAGCAGGCTCATTTTTATGCAAGAAGGAATGAAGGGTTTGATCCCTGGAGTCAGATCCTGCAGTACTTTTGTATGCAAAAATTGCATTGATTCCAATGGGATTTAAGGGTTTGAGGATTAGGCCTTCAAGTAGGATCAGACCTTCAGCCCCAACCTTTGTAAAGAAGAAAAGAGTAAAGCAGTTATTGTTCTGGAGGGTACAAACTAAAGTACAGGAACTTCTTTATGAAAGCAAAGTAGAGAGAAGGGAAGAATCAAATGCAATGTAGAATAGAGAAGCTTAGTGATAGGAAAATGACTGACATTTACAGTGAAGACTGCTGACATTTCCACCATGTCTATTTTGCCAATCCTGAAGCAGGCTAGTATGTATCAAGCATTTAATGAATCACAAAACACATCACCTTGCAAATTGACTGTGCTCAACATCAAGGAAATGGGGCTATAGCTCATAAATGTGACATCAGAAAGCACCTTATTTGATTAAGGTGACTGTAGATTTGTGTTAGAATAGCATATAAATTGCCTTGCTAAAGGCCACTGGGCAGAGGTTGCTGCAGAGAAAGGTGAGAGAGAAGAGGAATAAAAAACAAAAAGATAGGACACATTTATTTGTACGATATGCATATTCAGAAGGAAAAATGGCAAGGGGTCACCACTGAACAGAAGGAAAATGTTAGAGTGAAATGTTAGGGGGAGAGAGAAATACTGAAGTCTGCTCTCTTCAGTGTCATCAGAGGAGTTAACTGTATTTATGTTAGATTTGGTAAACAAGGCCAAATACATACTGGTCTGAATGGCAAAACTCCACTGAGCTCATCCCAGACACTCCATTCCCATATGTTACTTTCTCACTGACATAACGGATAATAATGCACACATATAAATAAGGTTGTATGGACCTTATCCAAAGATTAGATACCAACAGAAGGATTCCCATAGACTCTGACAGACATTGGCTCAGGCCTGATATTTCCAATTTAGGAAAGCTTGAGGTAATAATCATAAACACATATAAATCTTCAGAGAATTTTAGAAACTTTAATCCACTCAAATCATTCTTCTGGAGGAAAGGAAAAAGGGAAAGTGAGGCAGCGAAACTGCTGAGACTTGCCCAAGGAAGTAAAAGGCTGTAAAAAGAAAGGAGGTAATGTGAGACCCAGGATTAGAAATTCTGGTTTCCAGTCCTACACTCAGGGCACTAACAAATGTGCAGCTCCCCCAGGCTAACTCATGGAACTTCACAGAAAGCGCCATGAGTTAGACTGACCCTTCCAACCCAACAGACATTTGCTGTTGGATCAGGAGGGTGAGCGATTGAGCTCCACCTTGGAGCCAATTGAGGGAGAGAGGCTGCGAGTCTACAGTGTCTTTCCCCTAGCCCCGCTCTCCTCTCCAAGCTCCAATTCTATCTCATGATGCAAGGGGCAGAAGGCAAGGGAGGGATGTCTATCTGGGGTTTCCCCAACCTGCTCTGGAGTCAGGGAGCGGGTAGATTGGAGACCCCCACCTCTCAGGGTGGGGTGGGAAGGGGGCTTCAGTCCATCTGCTCCACCCTCCAGTGCTGGCTGGGCAACCCACCCCCCCCAGACTGAACTCACTCCCCTCCCTTCTCCCCCCTCCCATTTTAAAGACAGAGCCAGGAGCAGGGCTGAACTGTATTAGCCCAGCCCTGCTCCCAGTGTGTGCTGGCAGACATTAATGACAGCGCTCCACTTAGAAGATTCTTCATCTGAACCCACACCCTGTAGAGCACTTTCAGTAGCCTGTCATGCAACAAACTGTCATGTTTGTCCATGCCTTCAGGTATCAGACTGGGCCTCTCCTCTAGCACGCTGGAAATTAAATCCACACATAGCTAGCCACAGCTATTATAGTGGAATAAATAACGCCACTCTAACCAAAAGGCTGAACTGACTTGTCCATCGCAAAATCCGATGTTCAAGGTTTAATAATGGCAGCCATTTCAAATTCCATCAGTTAAAATTCAGCATTGAACTGACCAACTAACTAGTAAGGATTTTTAATATTTAGAATGTACTGCCTGCTTTTCAACTGCAGATCTCATCTAAAACCTTGAAGATATCCAGTAAACTTCCTAGGCTTACTGGGTAAGAAATGACTTCATCAGAGAGGCAGCAGGGACAGTGATTAAATCAAGAGATTGGATGCAAATTCAGGAGGCCGGTCTAAGCAGACCTAGCCATGTCTCAGCTGTTGTGACTTACACCTTCTTCCAGTCACCTCTGGCATGTAACATTATACTAACCTGACTCTCAAACTAACTTCACTTACAGGCATGAAACGGAAACTCCCCATCTGAATACCTGATATTTTTTAGCTGTGGGTTCTGAATCAAATAAATAAATAAAAAGTCAGACCAAAGGTCATCTAGAATTTTCCCTTTTTTTCTTAAATAGAAAGCCAAGCTTTTCATTTTGTTCAGCACAAAGTGAAATATTTTCCTGCATTTGCAAAAGAAGAGCCAGATTCTCAAAACAGTCATAGAAGGGCTCCCCATTTACTCAATAAGCCAGTGATAAAGCACTTATCCTGATTAGAGGAAGACAGACACAAGTGAAGCACAGCATAGGGGAGAGGCTGAGATAAATTCTTACGTAGAGCAGACAAAATTAGTGGAAGAAAAAAGCTTATAACAACTGGGAGATCAAGGCGTATCAAAATGGGGGAAGGGTTAATCTCATCTTCCTTGTGTGGAAGAATTCAGGACCAGTCTATAAAATATCCTGGATAGAACACTGTCAATCTCATCTATTGATGCTGCTCCACTTTGTACTAAATATTAATTGAAGAGGAGACTGGATCCCAGGTGAGCAACCAAACTAGTCTCATGTGTCATTCCCACTCCGTAAATATATATTTAACATAAAATAGAAAAATTTCAACAAGAGAGACTGATAGCACTCTATCCTCCATATCCCACTGGTTAAGGTGTCAGTATGGGTGGCATGGGTTCAAATCCCCTCAGGCAGAAGACAGAATTAAAACCTGAGCCACACACTTTCTGAATGAACGCTCTAGCTATTGAGCTGGTGGGTAAAAGGGCTGCCTCATCCCACATGCAATTTGATTGTCATCACACATTGAATCAAGAGTAGATCAGCCCAGAATCAGGTGCAGGGGTGTTAATATTCATATTTGTAGAAGACTTACAGATCCTTTGATGAAAGGTTGAATAGAAATGCAAAGGAATTACTCCTTGCACCAACAGAGCTCCATTTTTTCCTTCTGAAACTATCTGTCAAATTCCAATTGAATTCACAAAAAAAGTTCTGGAGCAACTGAAACTTTTTCCTAGTCACCCAGCTCCAAGCCTTACATATCACCTACAAACTCAGTCCACCAGGCCTAATAGTCTACAGATATTTAGGTTGGTTTAGACTGGGGCTAGGAGAGAGAGGTGTAGGAGAAAAAACAAAGTACAAGATTTTAACTTAAAATCTTTTTTTTCCCCAGTCATATAGCAACTTGAATTTTCCTTGGTTAACTGAATTTTCTCCTACACTCTCTTTTTGGAACTGCTACCCCTTTTTAATGCATATAAAAGGAAAAACTGTATCCCTCCAGGAGCTACTGAGGTTTTTTACATCCCTCGAAGCATTACAGGACATGGTTAGGTTCACTGGTCCAACGATGTTCAACAGGTGCAAGTTGCACACTGATTTGGTTTTAAGGTAGCTCATGGTAGTGTAATTCACCTGCTGAGCAGCCTAGAAGAATATACGATGCGCCACTTGAAACTCCTTCTGATTCATTTACTAAGTGGATCCTTGCCTAAGAAACCTAAAGGCGCCAGCTTACAGCTCTCTCACACCCCTTGCAATTCCACTGATGTCAAATATTGTACAAAGACTAAATCAGCCCAGAATCAGCTATAAGGGTGTTAATGTATTAATACCTGTAAAAAAGCTTAGAGATCCTTTGACAAGAAGTTGAATGGAAATACAAAAGAAATATTAGTGACTGACACATCAGTTGTGAATTACTGAAAATAGAAGTTTCAGTTACGCTAACTGCTACACCCAAAGAGTGGCAGATAAGAGTGCTAATATATCTTGGGTAAAAAGATAGGTTCTCAGAGGCACAGCACTCTCCTTCCTAGCCCAGACTTGGAAAGCAACTTAAGCAGATAATTAGAGATCTGCACATGCTTAACAACCTTGCTTAATGAAGGTCTCAAAGGAGGACACTCCATTAGATGCAAGCCCAAGTACTTTTATGAGACATGAGATTAATTCAGAGGACACTGAGGCCTAGTAGTTACAGTGACGGTTACACACAAACGCTGAAAATAGACAGACTCAATTGCCTTGCTACTTCTTTCAGCTTAATATAGCATCAAGTATAACAGACAAACATTGCATTAGTGATGAATCCATCCCTTTTCTGCTTTGTCGAGCAACATTAAATTGTTGTGCTCCATATTTTGGAATGTAACACATTTTTACTGAAGTATTAATTTATGTTACGAAAGCTCTGTAGTACACATACCTAATCACCTAGTGGCATGTCTCCAAGACTTCTAATCTGTTAATATGCACCCAGGTTCTTGAAAGAGCAGTAATTGCCAGTTGTCTTATAGGTAGTCATCTTGTCAGAAAAGGGGTCAAAAAAGAGAGTTCAGGAAGCAGACAGCAGAAACAACACCTGGCAAATCCAATTCAATCTCTCTAATATGAAAGAACAAGACTGAAAATTACTACACTGCATGATTGGAGGTTTCTTGACATTTGGTGGAGACATAGCTATAAAGCTTATTTACGACTGCAGCTGCCATTATGGTTTCTTTTTTTAGGTTTTATTAATCCCTTCCTAGTCTCACTTTTACCATGCAAAGATCTCATCACTGCTGGTTTCATTTAAAAATGATTTAGGATGTACAATTTATTGCAAACTACTCAAATTTAGGGGTTTAGATGGGTAGTTATTACTTACAGTAACAGCTGCCAATGATAAAACAGCTATTGTACTCCTGTGACATGGTGGCTGATGGCATAGTACTAGTCTTAGGAGTTTTTATTTTATTTTTGCCAGGATGTCTGCAGTCTTATAAAAAGCTAACCAAGCCAATAGCATGTAAAATGGTATCTAGGCAAAGTGTTTACAAGAATTTCTTTTTAAATCCCAAATGCCTTGACAGAAAACAATGTATAAATCATACATTCACCAAATATTTTTTTATAAAATCTAGGGGTCACCAGTTACCAGACACAGTATATGATATGCCACAAGTATGTCAAGCTCTAAATAAAGGAAAACCCTGCAATGTCTTATATATAAAGCCACAAAGTAATGGTTGGTAAATACTAAGTTTAAAAATGGTGTATAATACCCTCATCAGGGCTGTAATCTTGGCGAATTTACACAAGTGGAAAAAACAACCAAAATTCCTGGGTAAGATGTTTCTTTCTTTAAAATGCACTTGTACACTGGAAAGTGCATGTGCAAATACTGGCCCCATATTACTAAATAGATCTGCTTACTGCAGATAGTCAGATTTGATGATATTAGTGACCAATTACTTTTACTGCTTTTTCACTCCTATATTAACCTTTCAGAGTCAACCCATCTAAGAGAGAGTAACATGGTTTCCACTTCTCTTACACCATCAGTTGGACTGTTCAGAGAATTTCAGGGGTGAACAGTTATTTTTGTGCAAATGTATCGAAAACAGAATGAGTGAAGCTACAGGCAGAATTGAAAAATAAGATGGTATCAGAGTTGAAACTTGATTTGGTCTGCTGATTTTTTTTGCTTCTGATGAAGATGAGGAGAAGTCTGAAAAAAGAATTGAGCAGTTTGATTTCTGGAGTTGTCAGGATTTCAGAGATGGCCATTAAAAATGGCTTTTCTGACTTGCGAGCTGAGAGCGTGCAATGCAGAAATCAATGCCATGGGAACGCTACAATACCACTTGCAGCGACTTTTTCAGAGTAAAGCTATACTTTCATGCCATATTCAATGTTCTGGTTGGAATATTGTCTGTAGTTGCCATAAAAAGAATATGGAAAAAATGGAGGCAGGACCTAAGCCCTGTGTCTCATCTGAAAAATGACACATTGTCCTCCAACTCTGTGCTAGAACACTGGTTCATTACTCACTAGATGCAAGAGAAAGAGGAATAAATGTCAACTACCACAACAGTACTGCCACACTCTGCACGATGCCCTTTCCTTGGAAGTTTCGTTTGCAGACACTGATCAGCTTATCAAAGCCAAGAGGATCATTGCTCAAGGTGCAGCTCACTAATTCCAACAGCACCGCCAGTCAGGTCTAGATAGTCATTTGCTGGCTTTAAAAATTAGGTCGAGTAACGCTAGAACTATTGCTGCTGACAAGTGAC
>NW_017729022.1:70218131-70219796 GCF_001723915.1 Gavialis gangeticus
TAGTCATTTGCTGGCTTTAAAAATTAGGTCGAGTAACGCTAGAACTATTGCTGCTGACAAATGACAAAGCCTCCATGGAAACTTGAGGGCCAAAATTTGCGCTCAAATAACAAGCAAATCCTTGCAGCTGTGAATTTATTTTTAAAGCCTGAAGATGATCATAACTAAAAGTTAGCCTGCAAGAGTGATACTGATATAAGACATTCATTGGGACCATCTGGCTTCTTTTGTTTGCTAAGGAAGAGGGGAGAAGAAAGAAGATTCAATTTTTAAAGCCTGAAATAAAAAAATATGTAACCCTTCCTTTCTGATTTTACCCAACTCTTTGGCTCACAAAACTGCAGTAACCTCAGAGGCTGCATCCAGATGAGCACAACCATACAATATGGGGTACCAAAGATACATCCAGGGGTCCAAACAATCCCACACCAACCCCTCCCCCCCAAAAAGAAAAAAATGGAGTGGCACATGTGGGGGCAGTGCGCACCGCTCAAAACTGGAGCCTGGTTGTCCGGACCCATGCTCCAGCTGCCGGCCAGGCTCCACACAGCAGGACTGCTAATACAGAAGCCCCACAGGAACCCAGTTAAGGCTGCTGGGGCCAGCCCAATGCTAGCCCCAGCCTCCCCTACTGCACCCGGGGTAACCTGCTGTACACCAGCGGGCACATGGCACAGGTGTTCCATAGGGACAACTAGCAACGACACAAGGTATCCCTGGAAGTGTCTGCTGCTAGTTGTCCCCGGGGAACCAAATTCCACACTCATGTGGACACAGCCAGAGTGACTTTTCCTTCAAGCCTGGCTCTCCACAAGCTGTACAGTTTGAAAGAAAAAAATGTCATGAAGAGCCACAATAATGTGTCATTACAGATAGGACACAAACAATGTACAGCAGAGAACTCACAGAGTTTAAAAAAAGGTGGGGGAGGGAAGGGAGAGGGGGAGAGAGGAGAGAAAGATTACCTTCTAAAACATAATTGGAAGAATTTAAATATTGCTCAATAGAATGATGCGCTGTATAACTGCTTACTTGACAAATAGCAGGCACTTAAGATGCACATTTTTAGCCCCTGAATTATTGCCAAACTGTGTTACTCTGCAAGGTAGGGCTAATGAATCAGCACCAGCAGTTCACTTATAAAAATTAAGACCATAAAATTGGAATTGTGAAATACTTCTTCTTATTAAAAAGCTGTTGTTTCTGTATAATCAGCAGGGATCTGGGTTTTCTGTTTCCCATGGAAAAAGAACGTGGATATTCCCTTTTAACTGCGAAAAACATTGATTTCTCATTTTAACGGAGAAACACACATATTTTCCACTTTTGGAAGAGCTCTCTTCAGGCTGGCACAGTTCCAGCCTGTAAGGGGCTGAGGGGAGTGGGAGGAGGGTGCTCAGGCAGGGGGTACATGTACATCCACATGACTGCCAGGCACCACGGGCTACGAACAGACATTACACATAAACTGGTTTAAGTGATCAGAAACTGGTTTAAATCTGCAACAGAACATAAGATCCATCCAGATCTGGATAGGTTACAGGAGTGGACTAACATAAACAGGATGCGTTTCAATACTGACAAGTGCAGGGTGCTGCACTTGGGCAGTAGAAACCAGCAGCACACTTATAGAATGGGAAACTCCCTTCTTGAGAGCACGGAGGC
>NW_017729022.1:70220107-70232909 GCF_001723915.1 Gavialis gangeticus
TCTTTAAGAAGAGGCTTGATGCCTACCTGGCTGGACTCATTTAAGTCCAGTTTTTCTCCCGCCCAGGCAGGGGGTCGGACTTGAAGATCTACAAGGTCCCTTCCGACCCTACTTCTATGATTCTATGATATGTTCAGTGCACATAAACCATCTGAAAATGGCTGAAAATGGTCTGATACTATACCAGGTTTAAGTGATTTGGGGCAAGCCAGTTTATGCAATGTCTGTCCCAGACCCCTTCCTGGTTCAATTTAAATCAGACTCCCCCAGCATCCCGGCATGCTCTCTGCTCCACTGCAGGGCTGGCCTCTCCCCTCTGCTCCCTGAACAGAGCTCTAGCAGAGACTGCAGGTGTCTGCCTGGCTTCACCCTGTTCCCCCAACCTCCCCTCACCACTCCTTGCTAAGCAGAGGTTCCCGTCCCCTCTGCCTTATACAGACACCTCTCAGCATTAGCTAGCAGACCACATGCTGGCTATGGTCTGTGCTGTGGGGGACCAGACAAAAGCAGACAGGACTGTGTCCACTTAGGGCTTTTCGGAGTTAATCAACAGGTAGCTGATAACTTCCCTCTGTTCCTTCCCTGGAAAAAGTTGTTTAAGAAAAGCTTGAACTAACAGAAAGAAGCATTGTTTTCTAAGGGGGGTGATACATGTTGATAACCGAGCTGATAAATGCTCTGTTATCAACAAGGGGTGTAACCCCTCCCTAATCAGAGCATCCTATGGGGCTGGGCCATGCCCCCTCAGCTCAGCACTCTGGAAGGCAAGGGAGGGCTGCTCTAGCACCACCCAATTTCTAGCTTGATCCACTGCAGGCATGTGCCTGCATTTCTAGGATGTCTGTTTGGTTACAAACCGGTTTAGCCTGGCTAGGTTAAACTAACCTACAAAAACTGAATCAATTCAGGCTCAGGTTCTTTGAATGTCTGTTCCTAGCCCTGGAGAGCAACTCTTGCAGATAAGTCTGATTTGGGAGGGGGGGGCATGATTTGGGGGTTTCTGATTTTGTGGATTTTGGGGGTTTTAATCAGAGCATCTGCAATTTTTAAACAGACAAAACCAGGACCCCTGATAATCAGTAACAAAAGATACAGTAACAAAATGAGGAAAGTTCATGCGTTCCAAGTCATGTCTCCTGAGTTTTGTCTGGTACAAATTACCTATAATTGTGTATTATTCTAGGACTTGCCATCTATAACCAACACCCTGAAAGATTTATTATACCAGTGTCCTATAATTGCTCTGCACCACTGAAGCACTGTGCTAACCTAAGGCCAGGTACAGATGTTACATGTTTTCTGGTATAAGCCCTTGAAAACTGGTCTACATCCATAACAGAACAGAAGTTCAGTGCACATAGACTGGTTTATAAATGGCAGAACCCAGTCTAAGATAGACCTGGACTGATGTGCATTGAAAAAAAAAAAAAATCAATAGATTTAGGTTAGACCAGTGCATTGAACTTCTGTACCGGATCTCGTATTGATTCATATTAGGTTGCTGTGCACAGGCATCCTAGGCAGCCCCCACCCAGTCAGGCTCCGTGGTACTGTGCCCACTCACACAGGGTTCTCCTGGGTTCAGTGTTTAGTCTGTGTGTACATCGTAGGGAGCTTCAAGACAGGGTTTGTGCAGGGAGACAGACACTTCCCTTCCTCCCCACCCCACAATGCTGCCTGCCTGCAGCTGATAGGTGCCTGTGGCTGACATGATGCGGCAGGTGGCAGGAGGCATGCTTGCCTGTGCCTGGCAGCCAATTGGGGTGGCCCAAGTGCTTAGCAGTCTTCGGCAGCCTGGGAAGCCTGCAGGGCATGCTGGAGGAGGGCAGGAGCATCCCCAACCTGTTGACTTTGGCCAGTGCAGGCAGCCAGTATGCGCTCCACCCCCCCAGCCCACCCCCCAAAAAGGATGAATGTGCACTCTATTCACTACCAATTTAAAGCAACACCGCTTGCAGAAAGACCACATAAACTTAGACTGATTCGACCTTGGGCTTTTTGAATGTCTACACTTAGCCAATAGCTACATGTCCAGAGTTTACAGTTAGCTTGCATGGTACTTATGCAACTGAGCCACAAGTGTGATTGTTACAATACAGGTAGTTTTAAAGCACAGGCTACACAAAACTCCTCGTGCTAAGTAGAACATTTAACTAAAAGAAAACACCACTTTCTAGTGAAGGGTTATTAAAGCCCATAAACCATCTAAATCTTTCCAGATTTGAAGATCCCTTTATTATCTCTTTAAATGGCACTTCAACTTCCCTGGTAGCTGTCAGCACTTGAGTGGGTACACTCTGATGCTTCTGTCAATGGTTAAGAAAAAAAGTATTCTAGAAATCTTTACAACAGAACTGAGAGACCTAAACGGTCCAGAGGTTTCAGTAATGTCAGCTGTCCAAAGCCCTTTCACCTCTAGGTGATCAGTTTAACTATAGGCTAATGGTACTATTAATATATTTCATGGCCTGTGTGAAATAAATGCAGTGGTTACGATAAGGTTCCCAATGGACTTGTGCCTTTATCACAAAAATTTGGCTGTAACCGGCTGCCTTGTGGACACTTGAAGAAGAGTAGCAACTAAAAAAGGAGTTATTTTCCCCTTGGGAGGATCACTGCAGGATCAGACCAGGAAGTAAATTTGGACTGTAACATGTCTGTTACATGGATCAATCCAGGCTTTAATTTCAACATGCTTAACAACATCAAAATTTGTTGTACTATCCAAAAAGATTGGCTTGGATTTTTTCCACACAAATTACTAGTGATGACAGTTAATTCAGCAAGAAGTGTTTTGCTCTTTCTTTCATAATGTGAAATTCTTCCTTCCCAACCACTTACACCTAGTTCAAAATGAAATGCAGGCAAAATTTAGTTCTAGGCCAATTACAAATTCAAAGGCTAGTATCACATGACTCATTTTAGACCAGTAACTGAAGATCTGGCTGACTGGAAAAAGGAGGTTTCTCAATGAGAATCACACCTTTCATTTCTAGCCTTAGGTCCTCAGATATCAAAGATATTAAATTCTCAGTTATGTGACATAGAAAAATTATTTTAGGTTATTTGAAAATGTTTTTAAAAATGCATTAGCTACAATTTTTCTCTCCCCCCTCTTCTCAGAAGCCTCTGGAGTTGGAAGAAACTGGGCTTCAGTGGTAGAATGCTACAGATGGATGTTGCAAGTGACATAGCAATCTCAAACTCATGCTGACAAACCTTTACATCATATCAAATAGACTGAGCATGAAAGTAAAAATGTTGTGCCCTCTAAGATGCACAGTTTAATATCCCCCCATTTCCATACAAACCAAAAAAAAAAAAAAATCACAATATATTTTCACTATATAAAGTTGTAATGTTAATTTATATAGATGAGACAGAGAGAGAGAATGAATATATCTGTACAAGTAAATCTTACAACTTTGTTTTTCAAAGTTTCTGATAAAAATAGGATGATCGTATGCCCCAGTTTAGCCAACATTGTCCCAAATTTCAGGCTCGTCCTGGCCTGCCATTGAGAATTATAATGGGTATCCTGGAAACACGGGGTGTGGGGCAGTTTGGCTGGAAGTTAGAGCAGCACTGAGCACCTTGCAGGTGGCGCACAGCTCTGCCAACTTGTGAGCATGCACAGGGCAGGCGAGTGGGGGTTGCAGCATCCCGTATTTCCTGGATGATGTTCTGGATTTCCATACGGTCAGCTTAGCCAGAAGTGTTGTTTGTTACTGAAACACTATATACATTTCAACCTGAAAGGAGTTTTCCCCACATAGTTTTATCTTGTTGTTTAGAGCTATCAATTATCTTTAATGATACCAGAGTGTTTCTGTACATATCTGGTTTGTTTAATGATACCAGATATGTACAGATTACTGTACATATACATATGGCTTTCTTTGCAAAGCTGATTTCACTCTAATGGTGATCACAGCCATCTTTTAACATTATGCTGAATGACGTAACAATTTAGAACAGGAAGTGAGGGAAGAACAACAAACTGAACTGGAAGAAAGAATTCAAGTAGGCAGATGCACTGGTATATCGTCCAGGCTAAAAATTAACCAGGACAAATGGAGTTAAATACTTTTATTCTGGTAAAAGATGCTAAGGACTATTTAATGAACCCAGACAATCAGGGACACATTCTTGCATCCCATCTAGACAGGAAGCCAAACATCAAAACATGCAGTTCATCAGTGACTTATTAGGAAGAACATATTCTATGGAATCATTCGAGCACTCTTTCTGGAGTTCTTCCATCCAAGTCCTGTCCATTCCCAATTCTTTTCAGCATGTGGGAGCTTCAAAGATCCAAGTGCCAGGTGATCTCAAGAATGGAAACTAAAGTCTTAAAGAGATCTATTATTTCTGTGCATTACACTCGAAACCTTTCTAAATAAGCTATTTTTACTACTTACTATCAAGCACACTTACAGGCATATTTTCAGCACAGTGACTACTGTTCAGTTCCCATTAATGTAAGTGACAGTTTCCTGACTAATTCCAAAGCCATAGGATGGAATTAGTTCTCTTACCATCTGGATTTCTACTGTTTAAGGGGAGGTGGGGCAACATATTGAAGAGATCACAATTATAGCATAGTGCTTTGAATAGGATCAAGTCTCTCCATGCCCATCAGTTAGAAAGAAATCTTTGCATAGAGGCAGTGCAAATCATGGACATAACCTTTATAATCTTTGTAATATTTAGTGGCTAATATCACAGATAAAAACATTAATGGAGAATGACTAATGGTAACAGGAGAACTAAATGATTCACCTAGCTTTGCTCTTTCACTAATGTATTCTTCATATGACAGGCATTTATTAGCTTTTGCTGATGATTCCACAGACCCCCTGCTATGCACAGAGAGCCTGTCTACACATTAAAACTTAATGTGCAAAGCAAGTATTATTGATGTTATACCCTTTCAGAACAGAGCTATTAGCATGATTTTTTACCGTCATGCCTGTATTTTCTTTAGCTACCAAATATCACAGGCTTAATTGCATCAGTAGCTAGCAGCTCAGGCAGATTTTAACATTCCTGTAATGTATTCTCCCCAAACTGCTGTTTGTGTGTGCGAGTGTTTTCCTATATCTGCAGGGACATATTAAAATAAAGTGTATGTGATATTTCAAAGTGACAGAACAGCCTTGAAGTCTCAGTTATTGCTCACAATATGGCATCTCCCTGTGCTTCTTGTTATTCATATTCACGGGAAAAAAATCTTTAAAAGGGTCTGTCTGTTCCAAGGTTTAGCGCTCACAAAAGCATCCAAATGCTGGGACCACCTGGAACCACACACTGGGTGACGCCAAGTACTGCTCTGAATACTCATCCCTGTTGTGTATTACCGGCAGCATATAGCCTATAGCATGGTCAAGTTCTGCACACTTTACTTTGGTACAGACCTAACCAGATGTCTCAAGCCTAGCTTGCAACATGACTGCTAGTAATAAAGCCTCTTCTAAATAGGATGCTGCTAACTGCACAAAAATATAGCACTGTTGTTAAATGTCCCTTCCCCCTCCACCCCCAGGACCCAGGTGAGGCCAAATCCCCCAGCTAGATTCAGTCAGTAAGATTTTCTGTAGTCCCATTCTCCAAAGCAACTTTGGAGCCCTGGTATAAAATTGAAAGCCAATGGAGCATAAATTCTTGCAGGGGGGGAGGGGGGATTATCTACTTCCTCTACTTACAGGAGGCTGCACGAGCACAGCTATACTGCTTCCCGCTTGGGACCTGGTGTGTGCAGAGAAAGTGAGACATCTCAGCATGGTGCTGCTCTGTACTGTATAGAACCAGCCTCCTTTCAGCTGCTTCAATCTAAAATGGTAAGCCAGCTCAGATACTATAATGGCTTTACAGTGTATGCAACCTTTTAGCTACATTTAATTTAAATGAAATTAAGGCTGGTACAAATAAGCCATCCATCATAATACATTTTTTGTTTCACAAAGTTTTAACATAGAAAATAAATCAAGCGTTTTGCTTTATGGCCATTAAGTAACAGCTTGAGATTGGCAACTGCATTTAGATATTCCTTTTTAAAAATGGGGGGAATGAAATAATTAATGGATATATTAGATGATGGCATATTAATGCATTTTTCATTAATAAAAAGTAAAAGATAATCCAGCAAGTCATTTAACAATTTTTTTTTAAACCACACAGATGTTGCTTGTCTGCAGTTTTGGGAAATGAACTGAAAGAATGAATACACAGAGTTTTGCCAAGTAGTCATAAAAGACACTTTACAAGGTCAGAAAGAGAGGTGGAAAGGAGATTATGCAAAGGAAAATTGAGAATGATATATGAGCAGTCATTTGCATCTGCAAGCGCTAAACAAAGAATGACATTTTAAAATTTTCAAACAGCACATGCTTCACAACAAACCAAATGAACATGTGTGTGTATTTCAGAGACATATTAAATATAAAGTTAGCAACTGGGAAATTTTGAGCATTTCATTTTGAAAATATGAGTAGATTACAATAGTTTTGTCAGATATTATCCAGTATGAGCCAGATTTGTTGGATGATAGCAGTAATGATTATTAAACATCCTATTATCATTATTTTTAACAGACTATTGTGCCCAAAATGCTTAGTCAGCAGCAAAATCACAAAGAATGGAATATCAGGCAAATGAATCTATGTCTCAAATGTACGATTATTTTAAAGTATGTAAAAATATATATCCAAACATATGAAATTATTGATTAATGTAAAGGTTGTCTAGAGACAAGTAAAAATTGACAGAAAAACTTAAACTGTAAATATAATTGTGTTAGAGATCATAGTGCACTTAAAACTTTGTTTCATTTTAATAAAATGCAGTGTTTTATGTGTTTGATAAATTTTTTGCATTTAAGAAAAATTATTTTGAATTCCATACATTGCTCTCTCCCACAAACCATGCTCCCCAGGTATAATCACTGAACAATTTGAAAATATTGGCCTCTCTTCCTGTGGTGATTTTTTGTAAGCAGAGTTTTACAATTGCTCATTATCCACATGAACAAAATTTCAGCACCTTGATTTGTGAGCTTGTAATTGTCATCAGAGTCAATACTTGCTATTCATTATTTGAACTTGTAATTAGTCCCTAAAGTCACTTTGTAGTTTCCTGCTGCCCCACTTTCCAGTCCAGATGCATGTTCTTGCGTGAGTATCCATAGCTAGAGAAGATGTGGGATCTCCATCACTGAAACTTTTCAAGTGCAGATTATACAAACATTTGTCTGGGATGGGTTAGGCAGGCATGATCCTGCCATGAGCAGGGACTTGGACTGTTTAATCTTCTGAGGTCCTTCCAGCGTAATTCTCCTAGGTTTCTATTTACTGCACAGAAAGTTTCCCCACAAACTTCATGTGAAAAAATCTCTCATCCATCTGAACGGTTGAGTAGCAAAGCAATGGAGTTCATGTGCACTGTTAAATCTCATTCATGAATTTGTCATTTTCCCCCTGCCATCATTCATGCCCATCTACACAAAGACATCTGCACATTAAGACATAGTTTAGTAGAATGTGGCAAACAGACAAACATTTTACAACCCTTTAAAGAAGAGAACATTATAGAGGTCCAATCATAACCTCTTTACTCTGGAAGAGTTGATCAATTCCAGTGGGATTTTTGCATGAGTAAAGCTAAAAATATAAAATTCTAAGGCAAAATTTTAATGTAATGCACAAGCCAAATCCTTATATCCTCATAAATGCAGGCATAGAGCAAGGATCCACTGAACACATCTGGTTTTTGATACCACCCTCAGCTCTTAATATGGCAGTGAGGTTACTGGTGAAAAATCCTGGGAAAGTGCTAATGTGTCACTGATGAAGGGTGACCACCTTTTTAAAATGTAAAGGCAGGACGCATGCCCATCTCCCCACCACCCCTGCCAGCAGCATAGCTGGAGCAGAGCAGAGCAGAGCCAAGCGAGGCCATGGTGGATGCAGGCTCCTCGCCCTGCTGTCCTTCCCCTGACAGCCCTCTGCCTGCTGCATGCCCCAGCCTCAGGGTCCTACACACTGCCCTCGCTAGGCAGCACCTCCAGCTCTAGCCCCACACCCTCTTTCATTGTGGGGGCGTTGATCTGCCCCCCATTCCCCCTACACCCTCCATAGGCTTACCTGCAGGGAGCTGCTCTCCACATTGCCCTACTCTTTCCCAGCCATATGCATGTGTGAGAGCTACTGACCCCCTGTGGCAACCCCTGCGTCCTGTTCGCAGCAGCCTCAAGCAGCCTCTTGCAGGCTGAAACGCTGCCAGCTTGCAAGGGGAAACATGGATCCCTGCATGATGCTGCAAATCTGGCACAAATGCTGTCCCAGAGTCATGCAGCCCAGGACCGAGACTTGATGACCCCATTCCAGGACTGTCTTGCTGCTTAAGGATAGGTGGTCACCCTAACCTGATGTTGCGAGGAGATAATGCATCTCCCTTCTGCCACACATCACTGAAACAAGCTAACATTCCCCAATGAGTCTGAACTCCTCACCTCCCCACAAATATTATTTAGAACAGTTGGTGCTATTTTATACAGAGCGCATCTCTAAACACATGTTTATGGCAGTAGGTCTCAAGTTTTGTTACTTTTATTCATATAGGGAAGGTATTTAAGAGGCACATCTGAGGTTAGTCAACTCCCAAGTCTTGATGCATATACATCTGAAACTAGTAACCATAATTAAACTTAAAGTAAAATCAAAATAAGTCTCCATAGAGTCATTAGTTAACTTAATCTTCACTATGCCCCTGCAAGATGTGGGGATATACTTGATTGCCATTTTATATCTAGGGATATTGAGACAGAAATGTAGAATGACTTCACCAAGACCACAGAGTGAGTCTGTGGCTAGATGCCATTAAAATGTAGAACCTCCAGGCTCCCAGCCCTATATTCATTCTTCCACATTAGATTAGTTTCAGGTCATCTGAGTTGCTATTTATGGTACCTACCCCCAAATAACAATATCAGAGCCAAAATATTTTAGATTGTCTTGAACTAATTAAGAACCACTTTTGCTTTTCACCTCATTGTGTGTTATTTGTGCATTAATTCAATCTATCTTATCTATCAACCCCAAACCCGAGGTTTACATTTACTAAATTGTTCTAATAGCTCTGGTAGTGTCAGAGGCTGAAGCAGCTGTATCATTATAGGATGCAGAACTGCACTATGCTTGGCAACTAACGCTTTTATCTGCAGATCATTATTGTTATTATGTTACAATTAAGGCAATACAACAAAATCATTAAACATTCCACACCCTAGAAAATAATGCATACGACTAAACAGGGTCAGTAGTTCTTATGGACCAGTAGCTCAGTGCAGAAGCCGTTATTACAATATACACTTGGGTCTCTCTTTATGCGATGGCTGCAGTCCAGAAAAACCCTTGCATAAAGCGAATTCACATAAAGTGAATCCATTATTACATGTAATTAATAGGGATATGTACCAGCCTCACTCTACTGTCCCCCTCAAACCCTGACAAATTCAAACAGTAAATGACACAGTACAATAACTGCTGCACGGAGAGGCTGTGAGCTCCGTGCTGCAAGCAGCAGCACGAGTAGCGGGCACGGTCGCCAAGGTAGCGTGGGGCGAGCACCTTCTCCACATGGTCCCGCTGTCTGCTGCTTCCGTGCCCCGGGTGCCTCCATAGTCTGGTGGGCATGACCCAGTGCTGCAGGGAGCTCGTAGCCTCTCTGCAGAGCCCCACTGTTCCCAGCCACGCTGGGTCATGCCTGCTAGGCTGGAAAGGCACCCAGGGCAGGGAAGCAGGGAATGGTGGCTGCTTGTCCTGCGCTGCCCTGGGGATGAGTCTCCTGTGCCTGCTTCTCTTTAAGGGGTGCAATCCTGCGCCACAGGAGGCGTGTGGCCAGGGCAGCGGGGTGTAGGATGCTGGGACCAGGCAGGGACAGTAGCCGAACTGGGCCCAGGATCAGAGCCAGGGCCCACTGCACCTGTGTGTCCGCCCCTTCCCCTTGGAAGTGTGCACATTACTGGGGAGCTGGCCCTCCCTGTCCCCTGATGAGCCACTGGAGGCTCCATTCTGCTCCCCACTGGGGCCCTGCAGCTGCACACTGCGGCCCTGGGCCCCAAGCACGCCCTGGCTGGACAGCAGCCCCAGCCCTGCCCAGCTCCCTCCCTACGAGGGCCTCAATCCCCTTCTCCCCCACTAACTTACCTGCTGGAGCTGCCATCAAGACTAATTGGGGCCATGTGCACATACTGTACATGCATGTGGCATCCCGCATCTCACTGCCTTCCTTCCGCTTCCTCCCAGCTCCCTGCAGGCTGGAACTCTGCCAGTCTGCAGGGAGCTATTTGCCAGCCAACTTCACATAAGATCGGATTTCTTGCACAAAGCAAGTTTCTGGTATAAATAAGGTCGTCGCATATAAGCAAATTTGCACAAAATGAATTTGCATAAAGAGAGACCCGAGTGTAAATACTATTGACACTTCCTCAAAACCGATCACTTAGGGACTGCCTCAAAGCCCATTTGAAGCGGGAGCGTCTTTCCACTGATGACTTTGATGTGACATCCACTGAAAATTGGTGGAAAAGTTTACACTGAATTTTCAAAGGTCTAGTTACCTACATAACAACCAGTTGTTCTGCAACGCCGAATATAATTTGGAGTGCTAACAGTTGGGGGAGAGGACCCGGGAATGGGGGAGGGGGACACAAAACAAACAAACAAACAAAGCCAGTGCTTTACCAGAAGAGGAATCACATCAGTTTGACTCAACACCCAAGTGCCTATATAGCTTGTGCACTTCAGCGGGGATTTTTGGTGCTTGTATCCAATAGGCGATTTAATAAAGTACCAAAAAACCGTACTGAAGTGCATGAGATACACAGACACTGGACACCATTTCTATTCTGGGCATGTTCTGAAAGTAAAGCACTATTTCCCCCAGCCCCCCACTCATATCTGTAAGCACTTTTAGGCTTCATGATCCATGTCAGCTTCTATCCCACAGCATAACCACTCAAGCATTATTGTGTATAAAGAATAGAGCAGCATACCTTTAAATAATTTGTGAACTCACTACTAAGGCTCATTGTGTTCCATCTTGTAGAAGCAACCAAGAAGTATACCATTCCAGGAATATTTTTGGTCCCTAGGAGATGGTATCCCAAGAGAAGATGGCAGCTACTTCTCAGCCTTTAATTTCCCTTAGGATATACATTTAGGGATGATAGTATCAACTGTAATGCATGTGTGATTTATTTTCCTAAAGAAGCCATTTATTTGCAGCACCTGTCGCTGTCAGCTGCAGTTTCCTTTTAGTTTCACTCGGTCTCTGCAGTTCTTGTCTATTTCACTATATTCCTACATTAGGATCACAATCTTGTCAATAAATGTTGTCTCTTGCTCTTTACACAAGAAAAATAATGTGAAGAAACCATGGAGGTACAGTTGGCTTCCAAGTAACTGTGGCTACTGAAGTTACACAAACACGCTAGGCCTAGTTCTGTACATATTGCAGCTTTGATTTTTGGCCATTTTGGCAGATTTTTGTTCTCACAAACACAGAACACAGTGAGCACCACTGCAAGACTCACACATTTTTAAAGGGACACTTTTAGTCCTACACTGGAAGTACCATGAAATGTAAGCATCCCATGTAGGCCTCTACAAGGCCCAAATAGCAGAAGCTTTGTCCATGGGGGCTGATAGAATAAGCATGCTCTGTCCATAACTGTTTGCTTTATTTATTGTTTTATATATACACACACCTCCTTTTTTAAAGATGATTTTCCACATCCTTTTTAAAAACAGCTTTGCTGCCTGAGGCACGTGACATTTTCTGATTACTGCTGGCAGACCTGGATCAATGCCTCTCAGTAGCACTTTAATGCCTGTTATTAATGCCCCACATGACACTGTTCCTACTTCAGTATTCATATCAATATGGAACTATTCAGTGCATCCTATACGACCTTGCACTCCAAGTTAATAATCTAGTATGATTATTCACTATATTTGTAACCAATAGCCCCAAATAGCCAGACCTTCTGCAAGTTTCTTTTGGGAGCTGGTTTAAATCTTTTTTCTGTGCCTTTGTTGCAAATAACTTAAAGTAACAATAGGGTTTTACTGCCTTATTACTTGCAAGTCATCAGCTTGTTAACGAAAGATAGAATGTGAACCTATATGTCAGTAGGATAGTCCTTAATAACAAACAACAGTATTTTGCCAACCGCTTTTTACAGAGATTCAGTGTTTTAACAGACGATACTTTGTTTTATTTCTTCAGCTACAGATTTAATTACACTGATAATGTCATGAGGAACAGAAATAAATTATTAATTGAACCTGGCTAAGAATTCATTCATTTATTCTGCGTATTTTGTTTCAGGATCATTTACACTTAGATTGAAAGGTGATTTTTTTCCCTTTAGTGTCAATATTTTATGTCCTAACTCAGTTAATGGCCCAAATGAAAATTAAAGTGGCAGTGGGTCAAATGAGGCTCAGACACTCTGGGAAGAATCCCATTTCATTGTATGCATCCAAATGGCACTTACCCAGCTGCGTTACTGCCATGTTTGGCACTTATACACAGATCATGATCCTACATGGACACACTGCACAAGGAAGTAAGTGTGTCCATGTGTGTACTAGGCATGTACAATAGGCTGCACTCGGGCTAGGCAATTGCATGGCTCTATACATGTGCCCTGAGTGAGCATAAGTCTTTAAATTGTAGCTGGCAAAAAACCACAACTACCAGGTGTTAGATGCTGGGGGCGGGGGGAATGGTATGGGGT
>NW_017729022.1:70233026-70235863 GCF_001723915.1 Gavialis gangeticus
ATGGGGTGGGGTGGGGTGGGGTGGGGTGGGGGGCAGCTCTTATGATTTAGTCCAGTAGTTTAATGGTTAAGGCACTTGCCCAGGAAGCAGGAGACCCTGCTTCTAGACCCAGAAGGGGTTTAAACCTGCCTCTCTCCGACTACCTCACACATTACTATCCCAGGGAGCACCATTCTAGCTTGTTAAGACTGATTTAGAGGAAGGAAGCAGTTTTAAGAGTCTTGGGCAAGAGCCTCTGTCTCATTACTTCATCTGCAAAACTATGACAAATCATGAGGATCCGCCACATTGGGTTACTGTGATTCTAAAATCATTAATATTTCTAAACCTGCATCAGCTCCTTAAAAAGAATCTACTGCACAAGTACAAAGTAGCTTCAGCAGTACAGGCAAAAGTTTGCTAGTGCATGCTGGTATTCAAAGAGCTGGATTCAAAGCCCATTGGAGGTAGTGAAAAACTCTATAGTGGACTTTGAATCAGCTCCATAAATATCAAGTTAGATGCACAAATACATATGCCTGCATATATGGGCATGTAACCCCAGAAGAGGTATGCACGGAATACATCTATTACAACCTTTGGAAAAAGGTAGCTCTATTTTGTACAGATCTCAGCCTCCAAATCTGTGCGCGCAACACTGACCTCCAAAACATGTTGCAGCCATGTGTTCTACACTGGCTCATTTCCCAGTTACCCTACATTATCACAAAGGGAAGTCAGACATTCAATTGAAGTTTGCTGTACAATAGTTTTTTCCCCCCTTAAATCCTATTAAACACAACACTATTTTCCGCAAGCCATAGGAAAGGACAAACCACCATATTTATCAGCAAGCAACCCCCCCCACACTCCCTCTCCCTTGCAAAAAAATAAAAAAACCCCCAAAAAACCCCACCACATTTAAACCTTAGTGGGTCTACTTTAGTTTTGTACTTTTGTTTAAAAAGAACAAAAACAAAAAGGCAGTACTTTACTTTCTCTTTTATTTGTCACCAATTGTCCACAGCCACTCTAATTGTCTGGTTAAACTTTTTAACAACGCCCCACCCATAAACACAGCTGGCATCCCATCACTGACAAACCATTCTATTTCTAGTAAGCTAAGTTGGAGAAAATCAGTGAGGGGCAAGGAGATGATATACTAGAGAACGATTGCTGGGGGTGGAGAAAAGAGATTCCAAACTGGGAAGATAAATATGACCATTTTAACCTGCTCCATCTCCACAAAATACAAAACTGCCCTTCCAACAACGATTAGACTTCCTTTTTAAGTCACTGAACAATGAGTGCACTAAGGCCTGGCCTTCTTCAGCCTGGCTTAGCTTCATGAAACCAGTGGGACCACTCCTATCCTAAGATTTGAGCACTTAAGGAAGTGCCTTCCTAGGACATGCCAGAGTGCTCTGGACACTGCAGACCCTAGTAAGCGGTTTGTGTGCTTCTGGAATAACTCAGCTTTTCTCCTCACAGTGTAATGACATACAACTAAAGCAAAGCCACTGTGGGTCATTAGCCTATTACTTACTCATAAAAAATGTGAAAAATCCACAAGAGCCCATGTCATTGGTCAGGACCCCATTGTGCTAAGTGGTGTATATACACAAAGCAAAGTGGCAATGTGGCAACATGCAGACACACGTATATGCATTTCACATACAAATAGCTTGCATACACTGTACAAAACATGTTTCAAAGGCTAGTGGCAGATAAAGCAACCCTATCCTCTGTTTGAAGACTTAGATTGGCACTTGAAAATGGTGAAGCAAGAATATACATTATAGGAGTATGAGGGTGTTCACGGTTAAAACAGGTAGTGGAAGGATTTTTTGGTTTTAGGTTGTAAATATGCACTGAAGAAAATGTTTAAAAATGACTATTTAAGTGTCTGAAGGTGTATACAAGGGTGATTTTTGTGTGTCCAAACCCCATGAAAATATAACTATGCTTACATACACCACTTGGAATAGCGAATTCTGAGCTATTATTTTATAGGGTGCTGTCACTGGCAACACAATCTCTTAAAGAGAAGAAAGCAGCAATTGTGGAACTACCTAATACTGCATCTCACCTTCACCACAGGGACCTTCATTCAATTTACATTAAGTAAGACGTTACACTTTGGAGAAGATCCAAAGACTTTAGCTTCCAGTGTACCAGTTCAATGAAACATTTCTTTTCTCCTTCAGCTGAGCTTATTATGAATATTTAATGCATCAAAATGAACTGAAAGCTACCACTGTGCATCTGTTCTCTGGCATTCCATCCATCTATTGACATCAAGGCTTTGGTCCCAAAATATGACATTAACTACATTGCTATGTAAATACAATCCTGTCAACTGATGTGTCATAACTAAAATATATGCACGGCAAAAGCCAAGCATGACTTGAATGGGGGGGGAAAAAAAAGAAAAAAAAAAAGTCTTCTCCTAGCTATGGAAGTCATTTTTTACTTCACCTACCAATGTCAGTTCCCCATGGCAGCCTGTGCATGTGTCTTTTATTACCTAATTGAATTAATACCCACTTCCTCTTACTAATCCCCAGATGCTTGTCTAAAATGATCTAAAGGATGTAGTCACATTTACAGGAAGGAGGGAAATATCTATATTAGGGCATCAATTTTCTAGTTAACTTCAGAGTCTTGCTAATTTGCTGTGCAGCTATCTAATTGCTTAATATAATTTTGATTGCAACAGGACTGTATTTTTAAATGCATCTCAAAACCTGAGTGTAAATGTTTTCCTTCAAGTTCCGTGACTGAATTTACTTTGCGGTATGAATGCTGTTCAGATGCGATTTAAGACTGGAAAGAAAGGAACACTGCCCCCCCCCCCC
>NW_017729022.1:70236078-70238296 GCF_001723915.1 Gavialis gangeticus
CCCCCCCCCCCCAATTTTTCCTGGCATCACAAATATACATAAACTTTAATTCATAGGTTTGGAAACTCTCTTTGATTAGCTATAGTTGCCTTGCTACTGCCTTCCGCATTAGAATCAAACAGTTCAATATTTTCTGATGCATTACTGTGCCCTGAATAAGGAAAAAGGCAGGCAAAATAAGTGTTGCTGCTTAGTCTATAGTGTTCTCCTGTGTCAGATGGGAGATCCAGATTAAGTCCTCCAGGTGAACTCTTGGCCCCTTTAAAGTCAAAGGGGAGATCAGCTCTTGACTTCAAGCTAGCTAGAATTTCACTATCCATCCCCATCTCCTTCTCTAGGTTATGAATGGACAAATCAGGCTATACAACACCACCAACTCAAGAAGCCTAAGTTACAAAAAGACTCTTGCCAAATACAGACACGCTTCAATCTTGGAGTTACTGAAGAGAAAGTCTTGCTTAAACAATGTCCCTCTACTACAATACAACCCTAGTCTGTCCAGTGCTGTACCACAGTTCAGTGGCATAGATAAAATAATATTGAGACCCATCACCACTAATCAGAACCATATTAAAAGCATCATATGGAACATCAGTGCTCTGAGTGCCAGCCAATACATTTGGAGCTGTAGTATAAATTAACCCCTAGTTTTAGCCTACACTTGCAGTGAAGCCATGCTTGAGAACCATGTCCACACACAATACAGACACTGTTCTTCCTAGAAAAGGATTAGACATTGTAGGAGTGAGCTAAAACTATCTACTTGGTCTTTCAAGTCTCAAAAATGCTACTAGTTTACAGCCTGGCACACTATTCCTGCATACGTAGCCCTTCTCATGTGAAGAGCTACAAATATGCCCTGAAATAGCATGCCATACTGGATGAGTGGCATTTCTGGGACACAGATGACCAGTTCTGATCACCAAGGCTCCTATGAAAGAACAGAATGCTACCTCAGGAGTCTGGATCTGAAGCTGATGAATGATAATGACTAATACAAACCATGCTGACCCTGCAAATAAGGCTTAGTGAACAACTGATTTTATATTCCATAGCCACATTAAATTGTTCAGATTGAATGAAAATACTTCTCTCATTGAAAGGAGCCTTGCCCCCCAAACATTTCATTCATATTAAATGTAATATTTAATTTGATCTGAAAAGTTTTGTTTCTTTGGTATTTGAAAAAAAAAAAGCCAGAATCACAAAACTGCTAGTGGTGGTGATGCCTATTGATGCCATAGCCCAGTGATTCAGGTAGACATGGCACACCTGCCAGAAAGTATCCAAATCCCAGCCTCTTGAGCCAGCTGGGAGATCCAGATCAAGTCCTCCAGGGGAAATCAACTAGACTACCTCCCAGGAAATTGCCCTAATCATCAAGTTAGAGCAAGACTCCAGACTTCTGGGAGGAGGCAGGGAAGGCTGTTCTCAGTCTCTCCTGTTGATACTGTTTCATTCTGCATAAATAATCAAATGGTTCATGGGAGCAGGGACAGGAGCCCAGGTGCCCCTTCGTTCAGTGTTTCAACAGCTACACTACAGAGGCATCCAAGTGTCTGATTCAATAACTTACATAAATATTTTATACCAAGTGGCACTGGAGAGATTGAAAAAGACTCACTTGAATACCTCATATCCTGCAGTTAGGATGGCGACGTGGCAAGCAGGACACCTTCAGTTCTTATCTTTATTCCATTAAAATTTTATTCATGCACAGTAAAAAGAGAAATCACCAAGAGAGACTAAGCAGAGCACTCTACCCCAAAACAGACTTTTGCATAGTAGGTAGGACCCCATCCTGGAACATGGGAGATGTGGGTTTGTATCATGTCAGGTAGGGAAGGGAACTGTGCTGGGATTACTTGCATCCTATGCGAGTGCCCTAATTGGTAGGCTGCTGGTTAAGAGGGGACAGCCATGCTTCTAGTTCCACAAATTTTTTTCCAGCTGAAATTATTTGCCGCATCTGACAGCCAAAACAGACTGTACCCAGAAGAAGAAAAAAAAAATGTTTTTGACTGATGTCACGTCTTCCTACAGCAAAGGAGCATCATAACACATAGCAACTTCTGCAGCCACATCATTTAAAGGGATAATTGGCAACATTTTGATTTGGTTCTGTATGCTATATTTATAGAAGAGCAGTGTGTGTGTGTGTGTACGCGCGCATGCGTGTGTGTGTGTGTGTGTGTGTGTGTGTGTGTGTGTGTGTGTG
>NW_017729022.1:70238324-70246922 GCF_001723915.1 Gavialis gangeticus
GTGTGTGTGTGTGTGTGTGTGTGTGTGTGTGTGTGTGTGTGTGTGTGTGTGTGTGTGTGTGTGTGTGTGTACACACATATATAATGCAGTATACTTACTGTAGAAAACTTTGGTCAGATACAGCAGATTATATACAGAGACAATTGACCTTATATCAGACTAAGAAATACATTGATTAATCAATCTAAAAAGTCAAATCTCAGCACCTAAAAACTTGCACTTTAGACAATGATGAATCTATACAAAAAATGAAAATTGGGGAATCCAATATTGTGGGCAGAACTGGAAATATGACCAGTTTCCTCTCTCTCCCTTTAAAGCCAAAATGTAGTCAGCTAATAACTGAAAAATGCTCGTCTTGGTAGTTTTTCTTCTGTCAGTTTTCAATTGTGTCTGCTGGGAGTTATTACAGATCATTAGGGAAAAGTAGTTTGTTGTGAGGCTCCCTGCATTTAAAGAGAATCACCTTTCCTTACTGCATATGGCTTATGAGTGTCCAGCACAGAGTTAAGGAATTGTTTTTATGACAAAATGAAGAAATCTGTAGATGTTTTGACAAACATACACTGCAGAAACCTGCCAAAAATATATACACCAGAAGAAAACCAAGAGAGGTTACTGTGTGAACAGTCAGGAAATGCGAGTTGTGAGAGACTGGATTGGGATGTAGCCATTTGGCTGGTGGTGCTAGTGTGCTTATTAAAGAGCAGACAGAAAGAATGCTCTGTCTCTGGAGAAGAAGGTGGCAGACACCTGCATTCATTTCAGCAATTTGCGCTTCTGTATGTGGGACATTTGCAATACTCTCACATTGCCCCTTGCTCCCAGGCTGCCACCTTCCCCCGCATTTAGAGATACAGTTATCTAGGTCTGCTGCATTATTCAGTCTGGTATACAATTTTCAAGCAAACAAAAATAAAAAAAACCCCCAAAACCCAGAAAATTAGGCAAGCGTCTTACTCAGTTTAGAATACATATTTGTCTGGATCAAACAGCATTAAGTGCAGCAAGCGATCTGGAGTATGGTCCATAGCCAATTAAATGCAAATGGAAAGAATCACACTATTTTTAATGGAATTTGGATCTGAAACTTGGACCTCAAATTTCAAACCTTGCTCCACTTCTCTGTCCAACTGCTCATTCTGGGACTTTTAAATCTTCTGCATACTTGCTCTACGTGCTTGTTCAGTACGTAAGGTGAGTATTCCATTTCTGTAGCCAGTTTTGAAAACAGAGCTCCTATGCCATCCTTTTCTGCTTGGTTGTGCCTTTCAGAATTATTACACTATTTGTCTGCACTCTTTGCACTACCATAAGGCCTTTACATTTATACCAGCAGAGCTCTTAAAGAACAAAACTAAACCAAGATTCACAGAAATTAGGAAGCAGATACCATAAGCTTCTGTGAAAAATTATATCAAGGGAAACTAGAGTTACACAGAGAGAGGGCTATGTATTTTCATTTAATTTCATGAAATTAATGAGCAATGTATTAAGCACAGGTGGCCAGAAATTCATTCTTGATGCAACTCCAGTACTGTACTTTGAATAGGTTTATTCCAAGGATGAATATGGTACCTTGACTAATAGTAGCAACTGTACAGGTTTGATTAATTCCTTTTGACTTATATAGGTACCAGTGATATCATGGCATATGTTAAGTGCACAGTACCAGGAAAAATGGAAAAAGCCAACAGCAATTTTCCCAGCTTCTAAAATGGGTTCTTATCATTTGTAATCAGAAATTAATAATATAGCACTAACTAATGCTACGCTTATGCTAAGGTTCATGTAATATTGCATCCCCAGCCAGCTGCTGTTTTACCACTTGCAAGCATGACAGCATGTCTTGGCATAAGGAGTCATTCTTCGAGTAAATCATTATGTTCCTCTTTCACTGGTGGGCATTTGCTGCTGCAATATAGGTTAATTGGATGCCCTGCCATCATCTGCTGATACGATTAAGTAGCCAGAGTTTGGCATCGGGCATTGGGTGTTTTCACTAGAACCCCATTCTGTTGTGTGCCCCCTGTGAATGTTTATAAATGATCAATCAACAACTGTGATTATGAGCTGCGCTCACCATGTTGTTATTTACAACAGCACAGCTGTCTATAAAGATAGAAGCAAGTCACCCATTGTGATTCTCCCCATTGGCACTGATAAAGAACTCATCAAAACAGCTTATGTACAACAAATGCCTGTGTATATTTATGACAATGTGTCTTGCGTGCAAAGAGTTAGTATGTGCAAATTTCTTGCCATTTAGGAGAGAGAGATGAACTTCCGTATTTGCCAGCTTTGCACAGTCCACATGAGGACTTCTATAATAAGATATAGGTATTTTTGGTGTGGAGCATGGCAACCAGCATTTATATATAAACTGTACACAAAAAAAGGCAGGAGAAATTTCAGCTAACATCACTGGTACAATCCCATTGTTTTACCAAGAGTGTAAGGACCGTTAAGTATCTATAGAGAATCTTGAGGATTTTTTTCTTCCAAATTTCAAAACTGTTGAGCTGCATCAGCCTACCACTTACAGGGTGCATTTACTCATGTGCTTTACTACAGCTGACTAATTAGCTCCACAGTAGTGTCACTGTCTACATGTGCACCCATTTTAGGGTGCAGTAAATTAACTCCACTGTAGCATAGTACTCTCCAAGTACTATCCTACAGCAGAGTAATTATGCGAGCCAGAATGCACATGCAGAAGGTGACCAGGGCTGGCTGGGGCACAAGGGTGCTACAGTGTGGGGGCTGCCTGCTGGCAAGCCTGGCACTGTAGCTCCTTTGTGTCTCAGCCAGCCCCTCCACAGCACACTGAGCTGGGCAGGAGCAGCCCCAAGCTGGAAGGCTGAGCCCCGCTCCCCCAGACTCTCTGCCAGCCAGGACTGCTCCACCCCAACTCAACATGTTGTAGTCCTGGGTGCATGTATAAATGGGACAAATATTTCTGCATGCCAATTGTACATGGAGATACACATACAGTCAACTACACTGTACTTGGTACATATAACTTAGAATCACAAAGACGAAAATGGACACTGCTGAGATCAGATTGTGTGGTTCCAAGCCATCTAGGTAGTCTAGACATGAAACTTAGACACCTAAAGCCTCACTCTGCCAGCAACCAGCTCAACTGTATGTGGTGCCACCCCAGGGGAGGGTAGACCCCAGTGCGTTAGAAAACAACCAACTCAGATGAAAGAAAGCGATGCTGGCTGCTCTGGGTTGGCTACTACTCAGACAGCCTGAGCCACAGACAATAGTGAAGCACCTCCAGAAAGAAGAAACTTGCGGTCTGAGGCAAGCGAGTCATTGTACAGTCCACAAGGGATCAGCTACAGCCATTTGGAAGGATGTGGTAAAAGACAGAAGCAAAAAGGAAAAGAAACCACTCATCTAAAATAGCAGCCTAGTACAATTTCATCACACAAGGCAGTAGGAGGTCAAAAGATAGGAGCTCTGCATTGGTTCACCTACCTTAGCTAATAGCTGGACATCCTGCCTCCAGCTCTGCGAAGTAGAAACTATATAACAGCCTCACTTCTCAATGCAAGCATCATGTTTAGCAAGGAAAAAAACAACAAAAGGCTGAAGATTTGACCCATGGTGAAGTAGCCTAATGATTCATGGATGAAAGCAAGTGGGGGGATCAAAGAGTACAGTAAATCAAAGTGTACAAGTCTTGAGGACCTGACACCACAGTCTGCATATGGACTTAGGCATTCAGGGTAGGGTCATATGTTCAACTTAACACTTACTAAATGCAGTTAAATCATAAGCAAACCCACAATCCAGCAGTTTAGTGCATATTAAGTGCCTTCTTGGCAATGCAAAGCTGCCCCCTTTCAAGTGAGGATTAATCCCAAGATCATATCAAGGTAATATGCCTGCATACCATACTAACTTTTTTTTAATGTGTCACAGCCTTCCAATGATTTGCAATTGTTGCAAGTACACATACCACTACACCCTCAGATATCACCAAGAGAAATGTGGCATAATACCTCAATAGCCAGATTAGATAGTCTGCACCCCAAATTCCTTTAGAACACAAAGTGAACTTTGCCTTCACAGTAGTATGGGAAAGCCACCCCATCTTATAAAAAGGTGATTATTTTCACTCATTTAACACTTTGTCCACTTTGGCAATTAATTACTTGCCATTCTGTACTGTTTTCAATGGCAGACAGATCAGTGTCACCCACAGATGTGCACAAGCCTCAAATATGTTATTGCCAAATTCTGAACTTTCAGTGACTTGAGCTCAATGTGCTGATCCACAATTAACTGTTATTTTTAGAGCAGTGGGGCTGCAGGAAGTCAGGCAAATTACAAGACACTGTGGCATGTATCATTTGCTAAGAATATGCTTTGCAAATATTTGTTTACCCGTGTTTTTAAAATTCTTAAGGTTTGCAATACAAAAACAAGATAAAGTGAGTTTGTCACATTCCTGCAAAACCCTTGGTCCTTGTTCAGTTGCACCCAGGTCCTTACACCCATGTTCCTAGGACAATATCACCAGTCACTTAAAGCTCAATCCTCTTCCCTCTTCCTCTGCAGCCATGTGACAAGGAAAACATTCAGTTTAGTCAATTTAACTAAGCTACAACTATACTGACTTTATTTTTAAATGGGGTGTTAATACTTGGGAAAAGGTTTGCACTGAATGCCCAAGCAAACAAAATCCTTCACACGGAACAAGAACCCAGGCAATGCCTCATTATTATACATCAACCCTGATGCTATGCATGGGAGAAAAAGGGCTGTTCCTATCAATGTGTTTCTGGGGAGAGGATAGGTCTCCTGAGTGAGTGGGCCCATACTAGCTCTTCTGCCCAACAGCAAGTGAATGTACATCCATTAAAACATTTAATTTATCTTGCAAGGGAATCAACAATTACTGCCAAGTTCAAGGGATGATCTTTTGAGACAAGGGACCCTATCTACTGAGAACTGGACTGGAATTGCAATGCTGCATTCAACTGGACCTCTTGACAGCCACAAGAGGGGAAGAAGTTTTAGTCAGCCTTGTAATGGGATTTGAACCCATAATGTTAAACCACGGTTATACTTACTGACCCTAGCCAAGAGAGCTTCAAGGGACATATCACAGCTCCAGAAAAGGATACTTCAAAATACACTCCTCTGTATCAGCCACAACTACTGGCTAGATCCTGTGCTGGCATAAAGCAGTAAGTCTCCAACTAGTTTGACAATGCTGCACAGTCTGGCATAGAATGCATGACCAAAGGTCTTCTAAAGACCGACAGGATGTTACTAACTACACAACGGAAATTTGTTTTACGGACTAGGATGCAAGGCAACCCATACAGCAGTCTTGCATTCCTAGTGCTAAATAGGCCTCAGCCCTTTCATTTCAGTGAACCATAAAATTCTTGCCCACTCTGACAGACACAGGAACCAAATTAGCTGGCTTTGTGGCACCTAACAATTTAGTAGGCTGGACAATTCTGGAAGCTGTATGTTAACGCTGCACAGCTGACTACTCAATAGGGTTCTCTTGTTCTTAGATCATGTAACAACAGGTATAGAGAAATTAAATATTTAAAGTCACCTACCCTTAAATAATTAAAACTGAGCCAGCCTGTAGCAGTCCCATGCCATACCCACAAGGCTTCTCTCAGTGTTTAAAAGTTTGATGTTTGAATTAGGGAGATTTCCTGGACCTACATGAAGAACTACAAATACCTGCTGGATCTCCTCATCCCTTAATCTTACTGAGGTAGCTAAGCTGAATACTAAGCAGGACATGAGAAAGCACGTGAGCACGCATTTTTGGTTGACACCTGAAATCCGATCAAATATGCCAAGCCATCATAAAAAAAAAAAAACCAGTAGTTTTTTGTATATAAAGAAAGGAGATTTGTTTTATTCTCATTAGCCACAAATTTCTTCATCTCATTAGCATAACCTATGATCAGCTACCTGTAACATTCAATTCCAATCTCCATCAGAAGAAAACAAATCAGAAAGACTTCATCTCTCTTTCCCCTTCATAATGGCTCATAAACACCTGAGGAGGTTTGACCCACAGGTTAAGAGCCACTGCCCCAAACAATAGGCCAGCCACCTGATCTGCTTAAAAAAAGGTGAGAGAGAGAACATTTTTATGACCAAAAGTATAAATTAAGCTGTAGATCAAGGCAATAAGAAAAATTCCAGTAAAACCCCAAGATCACATTGGGTTATAAATACTAGGTGTGTTTGAAGCAGGCAGTATTCAATTCAGATTTATCCCAATTCGGGGGACAGTGATTCGATTTGGCTGGATCCAAATCTGAAGATTCAATTCAGATTTGGAGAATCTGCGATTCGGCCATCGACATAGCTTTGTATGTTTTTTCTACATACGTCGAGGTACCAGACCTGGCTCATGAATGCTGCGATAGTGGGGAGGATGGAACGTCCCATGGGAGCACGGGGAGGAGGGAGTTCTACCTGGTGGCAGACCTGGAAGTGGACTGGAAGTACTTCATCTGCCCCACCATCTCAGTGTTCATAAGCCACGCCTACTATCTCGAGGTGCATAGAAAATAAAAAACAAACCATATAAAAGCTGTGTCTATGGCCTAGTAGTTGAATGTCTCCAAATTGATTGGAGAGAGATTAATGGGTCTCCTGATTTGATTTGGATTCAGGAGATTCGGCCGCTGAATCTCCTCCAAATTGAATCAGCAACCAAAGTTTCGCACAGCCTTAATAAAGACCTCCATATCAAACTGCTGGGTCTTGCTGCTCTCATCTTTTTTAAACATATACATTTGCATGTTTATTCAAACACAGTAGTGTCTACTTGAATACTCCTGCACAACATACAGCACAAAGTCCAGTCCAAAAAACTGTTGAATATCAGTTGTTGGTTTTTTAATGTGCTGGGAACAGAAGATGTCAGCGTACTGCTGGAAATTCTTATGTGTGAAGAACATCATTTGCTTGGTTCAACACTAGCTGGAAGAAACGCTGTACTTACTCAAACATTGACTTTTCTGGCTCCCTCCTAAGAGAGGCTGGGTAGGAATTCTAATGCTTCACCTAGGTGGGTTGCATATTAGAAAAGAAAGAGACACAGTGAAATAAACCGGCAGCTGTGTTCTTTGCTTACAGGTCAGAAAATGTTTAAATTCGCCATGATTGCAAGGTCTGTGGGATTAAGGCTCCGATGCATTCATACAAGCTTTTTCATACTGGATAACCTTTGGGAACAAAATATTAAAAGACAAGGAGGTTCTGAATGATAAGAAATAGACCCCCCAAGATAATAATTAAGTGGCAGAACTTTTTTCCCCCCCAACCAAGCCCTTCTCCAAAGAGCTTTTAAGTTTTTTGGGTTTTTTTAATGCTCCTTAGCAGCAATTGTTTGTATCCATGGAGTTTTATGTACACTTTGCATTTAGCAGGAGATTGCACATCAGTTGCATCAAGTGTTAAAGCAAAAATTGATAAGCTGGTGATCTCAGCTATACACAGCTGAAGTTTAATTGGAAAGTTAACCTGTTAATAGAAACAAGATGCTTGTAAGAGCTGAGTCCTCATGTGTCTTGAGGCTGTTCACAATTCTTTATAGATACATTTAAGATCACTTGGAATTTATTCTGCACATTGTATAGCAATTCTTCTCATAATCAACTGGTATTTAAAACATTTACTGCCTTGTTAAATCTAACAAGTCAGACTTATTAGGATAGTCACTTTCCTTAATAGCAGACTGAGTTTTACAAAATGTGTTCATTGAGGTATAAGCATATAATAGGCAGCTGTTAAAACCTGACTAAATACATTTAGCCGCCAGCAGACATTCTGTTTCAATGGCAGCACTTCCTCTCTGCCAACAGGAAGTGCAGTACTCGACTATGTCAACTGAGCACCCATATGGGAAAAACTGAGGGTATGTACACACATTAGCAGTACCTGATCTATGACTTGCTTCAAGGGAGTTGTTGGGATTGGGGTGCAGGGTTGATGGGCCCAAGGGGGAGGGGCATTGTCCATCAGAGGCTGAGGGAGCTAAAATAGGTGGGGTTGAAGAAACACAGCCTTAGGGGCTGTGCTCTGACTGTACAGATGGTTGTTAGATCAGGCTAACCTATTTTCAATCTAATTCTTTTCACATCCTCAGGTGAATTAAGTTACATTGGGCCAGCCATTTTTTACGTAATCTAAACTACCTTAGCATCTGTACAGACCATCACTTAGATTAATGTAACCCCAGTTAGGTGAACTACAGCGTAACATCTGCATGTACCCTAAGCAACAACAACAAACAGACCTAAAATTCAGATAACTTCTTTTACTCTAAATACCACAAGGACCACTCAGGATCATACTGTCCTTCCTTTGCTCACACTGATAAAGACCTCTCCCGACAAACAGTTTTATTGACAAATCAATAGACCTAATTATGATAAAAAGAGTAATAGTATAAATTATTAGGTGTGTCTGGACTTCATATCAACAACAAGACTTGACTAGAAAGTAAGCTGGGAAAATTAAAAGTCCATCTACATCAGGGATGGGCAATTATTTGGGCTGGAGGGCCACTTAGGAAATTTTGGTGAGCAGCTG
>NW_017729022.1:70247088-70261035 GCF_001723915.1 Gavialis gangeticus
TGCAGGAGGTGGAAAGGGAAGCAGAGAAGCGGGGAAGAGGTGCAGAGGAGGCCAACACAATGCAGCAGGGTGGGGAAAAGGGGAGAGGGCACAACTGTGCTGTCACCAGCCCACAATCCTGGTCCCGGGCCTGCCCACCCACCCTACTCCCAGATGCTACACCCTGCTCACCTGCGGCCCCATTCCACCCACCTGGTTAAGTGTGCCCTGCCGGCAGGGGCCCCACACTGGTGTCCATGGAGACCTCATTCATCCACCCCATCCAGTGCCCCTGGATAGGGTGGACAGGCTAGGGTGCCTGGGCAGCAAGACGGGTCCGGTCACAGTAGCAACACTGGCAGAGGCAACCCGAAGGAGCCTCTGCCACTGCCACCAGGTCTGCCAGGAAGCTAAGCCCTGCCACTGCACTGCCCCAGCCCCACTGCGAGCCTGGGAGCAGTGGGGCCAGCTGCATGCATCACAGCCTGGGCTGCCCCCTGCACTGAGGGGACTGGTTACAAGCCAGATAAAATCCCTTGGCAGGCCAGATCCAGACTGCATGCCATATTTTTCCCACCCCCATTCAACATGCTAATCCCAAAATGGAAGCATTATTTGTTGCGTTATTATAACCCACATTTTTATGTAGGTTATGCATCCCCCCTGCATGTCCATAAGAGATTCCTGTTGAAGACTGAGGGACAGATTTTAGGGGTATTTGGGCATCTAAAGAAGCGGATAAATGCTTAGGCATCTGCATCATTAGGCTCTTAAGTGCCATTAAAAATCTGATCCTTCATTCTATAGCTCAAATGGACTTAGTTCTGCAGCTTGCAGGATCAAATCCCCACAATGAAGGTGATTATAATTACAAGCACAAGTAGTAAAGAAAAAAATCTTTACTATTTAATACAGGCTGCATTTGTAGGATGAGCTGTAAAGTTAGACTGTAACCTCAGGACACTCACCTGGGTGGGATTGTACAGTTCCTGTAGAGGACTTCTCGACCCCTTCCGACAACAAATGTCCATTCCAAATGGATTCCTACGCATTACTACAGGGGGGGAAATTGAAATTAACACAGGTTAGCAAAGGAGTATTTAGAAAATAAGATGACAGTAACACAGAATGTATACAGTGAGGACTGGGATTTCCAGAAATACTCAGGAATTTTATAAACCACTTTTTCAAACATCCACATCACCTCCTGTAAGAAAAGGTCTAAGAGCAGAGTGCCCTTAGTATATTCTGAGCTTGTACCCACCGGAACATGGCACCTCTCTTTCTGTCCCTACCAAAAGACGTCGGCCCACTTTGGGGCTTAGGTTTTTTGACAAACATCTATAATACAGGCATCTAAAACAGGAAGTGTTCCGATTTTCAAAAAGACCCAAGCACCTGCATCTCCCACTGATCTCATAGCACCAGCTTGCTGACCATGCTCAACACTTCTGAAAAAAAAAAATCAGGCCATGTCCAAGTGGATGCCTAAACCTGGACTAAGCCCAGTTCCTGATATTAAGCAACTGGATTTGCAGATTTTTGGCTTAAAACTTCAGTTTCCCCTCACTGCACTAAAGCATAACATGTGCAGTGTCATACCCTCGCACATTGGATATCAACTATGTGCCCGGAATGCTTGATCAGTTTTTTTAGACTGTTCCAGTCCGACAGCCGCAACCAACAAATACTATGTTTCTGCAATTGCAAGTAGGCCAGTTTTCAGACAGAGGCTTCATCCAAGACCTGATCAGCGAGATAGTTATAAAGTCAAATCGTGATGGTTCTCATGTTATAAGCAGGGATCATGGGTTTTCTCTGTTTAAAAATCACAAGTTATCTGATTAAAACCCTCCAAAATATACATTGTTAAAATAAAACGCCATTTTGAGCACAATATTTTATTTATATATTTACAATTTTAAAGGAATTCAGAAGTCTACTAGTGCCTCAATCACTATAATAAAATAAATTCTAAATACCCATACATTTTGGCATTTGCTTTTACATTTATTATGGAAAATCAGAGCTCCCCCGCCCCCTTTCCTTACCAGGATGCAGCTCCAGCTCCAGCTGTCTCCCACCACCTACTGCTTTGTGGCACTGAGCAGCTCTGATATGCCGGTGTCCTGCCCATGCCATTGCCCCTCACTCCCCACCCAGAGCCCCCTGGGCTCTATCAGTACCCCTCACTCCCCCCACCCCAAACCCAGCTGCCAGAGCTATGGGGCCAGGGACCTGCAGTCCTTGCCTCCTGTAGCTAAGCCCAAGCCCCAGCTGCCACTCATGGGAGGTAGTGGCTGCTATGACAGAGCAAAGCGTGGAGCCCAGCTCCCACTCCCCCATGGGTGGCAAGGCCACAGCAGAGCCCACTGGGGGGAAGAGGCAGATGCAGGCTGCCCGCTGCTGGCTCAGGCTCACTGCCCTGCTGCCCTCCCCCCCAGGGCCTCCACAGCCCAGCAGGCAAGACCTGACATGGCAGGGAAAAGCAGGGCCCAGTAGGGACACTCGGTGCCACTGCCACAAGTCCTGTGCCACCATGGCGAGGCACCCCCTTCCTGCCTGGCAGCCGCAAGGGGCACAGTTCTGTGCCACCACCCCTGCTGCTGTTGGGTGGGCAGAGGGTGCCTCACCATGGTGCCACGGGGCTTGTTGTGGCAGTGCTGAGCTTCCCTGCCAAACTGGGTCCTGCCCAGCAGGCTGTGGAGGCCCTGGGGGAGACCTGCAGGGCAAGGAGCCCAAGCTTGCAGTGGGCAGCCTGCACCCACCACCACCAATCTGGGGGGCATGCTTCCCCCAGGGGAGCCACCCACAGCCCAGTCCTGCTCTCTGCCTGGGCCCTGCAGCTGTGCATTCCAGCCCTAGGCTACAAGCCCCACACTACCCACGCTGGGCAGCAGCCCCCAACCTGCCCAACGCCCTCCCCACCCCCACCAGACTTACTTGCGGGGAGCTGCTCAGTTGCCATGTGCATGTGTATGTGCACACATGTACAGGGCACCCCCTGCTGATCACCCTTCTCCCACTCCCCTCACCCCCTTTCAGGCTGGAACTCTGCCAGCATGCAAGAGGAAACCCACCATTTTCTGCATTTTTCTCCTTTAAAGAGAATATCCAGGTTTTGCTGCGTTGTTTTGGAGAACGGAAAACCCGGGTCCTAGTTATAGGAGCTTCCAGAGGGAAGAGTAGAGATGCATCTTATAGACTAACTGAATTAGCTTCTAGGGGAGGTTAACTCGGGTCCTGGTCATGCAGCCAGGGCAGTAAAGTAGACCCACATGTCCAACCTTGCGGTTGATATGTTCAGGGGAAGCTTTGCATCCATGCTTGGACTCCTTGTAAATCAGTAAAGCCTTGTCATTTATGGAATTAAGAACAGACCCAAGTCCTCATTGTGAACACGCAAAAAAAAAAAAAAGATTAGAATGGGACTTATGTGGAAAAGGATATGAACTTCACAGAGCCCAACAACGTGAACTAGTCAGGCTTGTTAGGAATAATATAATATATTCTCTTTCATAAAAAGAGACCAATGTACATTATAGTAATGACCCAAAACAACACAGCTCACAATAATCATATTGTAAGTTTTCCTTTTATTGGTGCCAATCCAATATGGACTGATATATCAGTGCATCTATAGTAGTAAGACAGATGCAGGTGTCTAGTAAATAAACACAGCTAAATGGTTTCGATATTTTTTTCCACAACTGAAATACTGGATGTTACTACAGGTATAATTTTAAAGTAACTTGCTTAAATAGCCAATTCATTTTGGAACACTTTAAATCATAAAGATATACTGGAATCACTCCATTTTTAGGCTGCCATGAATTTTAAAAATATTTAATGTTGTCATAGTTGAAAACAAATGTTATGTGTGATAATATTGTAGATGCTTCAAAATCCAACACATTTTTTAGAATGTGACTTTTCATAATTTCTGTCTGTATTTCCCCATCTCTTTCAACTTGGACTTTGAAAATAAATCAGTCTCTTCCAGTTTTATCAGAGCCTAATTCTGTTCAATTTTATTCTTGGGCTGACTTGGAACATACAATTCTTCCGTGTTTGCAGTTTGAATGGTGAAAATGTTTTAATTTTTCATATTTTTTAAATGATATTAAATAATGAACTGAAGCTCGTTTGGGGTTTAAATAAACTTTTGGCATTGCTACACACGACAAGACCAAAGGCTCTTTTACACGTTACATTTATAACACTATTAACATGTGGCATAAATTTAAAAGCTACTACACGTGGACAACCCTGGTCTCCCACAATCTAGGAATTGCCCAGGAACTCTGTAAACAACACTGGTCCTCAGGACAGCCCCAGTTCTCCAGTAGAGCCTAGGGTTGCCTTTGGTTTGTGGGGAGGGAGGCAGGGGATGAAAATCAGAGGCTTCTAGTGGTTGCAGCTGAAGGGCTTCCCTTGCTGGGTATTTTAAAACTCATACCCAGGAGTTGGCAAGTGCAGGTACAAGCGATCAGAGACTCCTAGCAGGGGGACAATCATCTGATTATTGGCCCTGTTCCAGACAGCCCTGGGTCCAAAATCAGACCCAGGCCTGTCCAGGCCACAGCCCAACAATCTTCTGATTATTGCCCTGGACAGCCACAGGTGACCCTGACCTCAACCATGCAACACACAACACAATGCACAGCCTTCACATAATCCCACTGAAATGCCTCCATTTATATTTAAAAATACTGAAGTAGGGGAAGAAGTGGAAGGTAATGTTTCAATGCAGCCAAGTCATTATATTTTGATTAACCAGCATCCAAAACACTGATTCTTTGTTCCAAAGTGGTCTCATGGGATAAAAAGAATAATTCCAGTGTGCTATTCTTTCATTTATTACTTCACATTTCAGTTTCATTAAATATGGTAAACAGTAAAATGCATACATGTGAACTAGCTCTCCCTGGTTCACTTAGCAGGCAGAGAGCAAAGTGGCAACATTTTATAGAAGGCACTAGCAATCATAAAGCTTAAAATTATTTGCACAATGACAAGATTTGATTCTCAGACATAAACAAAACAAACAAAAACCTTCACTCCCCACTAAAAGCTAAATGCTAAATGTGGGATGTGAACTGTAGAAACCATTAAATCTTTATTTTATGGTTCCCAATTTTATTTAATTGTTGGTTTTTCCCTATGAAGTCTTTAAAAAGAGGTTGCAGGGTTAGCACAGCAATGTAGCAGCTTAAAACAGGGCCAGCCTTCCTGTGAGTCTGATTCAGTAACAGGATTCATTTATGTTTAATTAGGTTTCTATAGCGTCTCTGGAGAGAAGTAGTTCGCTGTGTTAGTTTGAAGTTAGACAGAAGGCAGGGCAGGGTGGCACCTTATAGACCAACTCCTTCAGAGGCATGAGCTTTCATAGGCTATAGCCTTCTTCATCAGATGCTATGAACAGATTTGCAGACAGTAGCAGTACTTAATAAGAAGGAATAAAGTCATTTAAATACAAAAGATATCCCATTACCTAGGAGTTATACAAGGTAGTCTATGTCCCCTAATGGGTTAACTGCTTTGTTTATCCCTTTTGATCCTGTCAACCCACCTTCACCTCTCTCAGCACATCCCTCCCCTTATCCTTTCCTTCCCCTTTTCCCATCCTCTTTATTTAAAGGATAACAAAAGAGACCCCTACTTTCCACAAAAATAGTCATAAAATGTGATGAATCAGGCTGTAGTCTACAAAAGCTCATGCCTCCCTGAAGGAGTCAGCCTATAAAGTGCCACCTACCCTGTCTTAGAGCATTTCTGTTTGCACACACCTTGGAAATATCAGGTTTGGGATTCATCTTTGGCATCTGAATAAGCCATTCCCTCTATAACAATAGATTCTCTATATGAAAAATAGAAGAGACGATGACTACAGAAAGAACAAAAAGGAGCCATTTCTACTACAAGAAGGAAGGAATCCCAAAGTACTGCAAGTTTTCTACAGGAGTTTGTGCATGTATGTTTTCCATTTTGGGTCTTTGTCAAATGTCCAAATTGAGCTCTGGCAAGATGGGAGGGTCTTGGATTTAAAGATATTTTAAATATGCCTTTTATTCAGAAGACCTGTATTTGTAGCAAGAGCATGGCAAAACAAAATTGAAAATATGTACAAACATGATTTACCCAAAGTTTACCTATCATCTCCCACAACAAACTTGCCATCTGTTACCAGCTTAATGTGTCCATGGACTAACTAATCAGTACAATATGATTTGACATATACTATATGCACCTCTATGGAGAAAATTTTAGTTTCTTTTAATTTGTTATGGGTGGTGTGATCTCTTCAGGTTTGAATCTCATTTACAATGGGATCCTTTACACAATGAAAGAGACCCTAAAGTAGATGTAAATTACAAGTACACTGATTTTAAGAACCTTTTCATTATCACAGCAGTATAAAGAGGCCTCAGTGGAAATGCAAACCCAGCCCTTAAATTTATCCAGCTCTTTCATTAATATTGCAGATATCAGTCTAAAACAGCGTTTTCCAACTGATGTGCCATGGCATTTTGGGCTGGAGCCACAACCCTCACCTGCTGTCGCTGCAGACACAGACAGACCGGGAGTGTGGCTCCAGCCAGGCAGCAGGCGTGGCTCCAGCCTGAAATACTGTGTGGCTGGCCACGCACCACCTCCTTCCCCCCTGCTCCGCATCCAGTGTGCTGTGGTGCTTTTTTATTTAGGTGCCGTGGGGTGAAAAATATTGGGAAACACTGGTCTAGAACAGTGGTTGTCAACTGGGGATACGTGTACCCCTAGAGGTTCGTACACTTGGTAAAAAAGGTTGCAAACCCCTGGTCTAGAACATTGTTTACAGTGGGAGGTTTCCATTTGAAAGCAGCAACAGTTCTTGCAGATACAGACTTTAAGGACGCTCATGCTAGATCAGTCATTCTCAACCATTTTAAACAAGACACCCTTCAGAAAATATCAACTCTTACTTTTCACTCATTTTGTGACTATAGAAAGGTAATAGTGCAATTTTTCTATTGCAAAGAACTCAGAAAGACCACATAACAGGTCAGCATTTTTTTAGTACTAGGAATTCTTGGAAATCATTGGGTTTATCTCGTAAATCATGTTTGCACACCAAACAATACTAACATTGCATGGCACCTCACAGGACTCCTGAAAGGATCTCAACGGAGCCCAAAGTACCATGGCACCCTGGCTGGAAAAAACAGACTATATTAAATAAAGACAAAAATACTGGTTGCCATTGAAAAGGTACTAGCCCAAGAAAAGACTGAACATTTTACACTAGTTTTATAAGGCTCATAGCCAAGATCCTCACATTGTATTAGTCTGAATATTGTTTTGCCAATCTATGACTAGAATAAATTTCTAACCGACTCTTCCAAGCACACAAAAGCATTAGTTTATACAGCACGTTAAAGTAGTCACAGTTTAACATCAAGTTCCAGATGAACTACCACAACAAACTAGTGCAAAGTTCATAATCTGATCAGCATGATACAGTGTTTACCTGTAATCAGGTATTTAAATATATCCATGTTCAAGGTACTATGAGAAAGTCCCTAAGTTTCACTGAGGTAAAAGTGCTTCACTGAATCATGACAATACAGTTAGCATTGGGACCAAACTAAAAGCCTCAGAACCAAAAAACTAGGGAAATTCAGCAGTACTCAACACCACCCACCCCATTTTAGGATTTGGCCCTAATGCAACTACTAGCAAGTATTGCAAAGGCATGACTCAGTGGTCTGATTAAAAGATCATGCTCCTGTATACTAGTGTGTGAACCAACTGACCTCACAGGAGTGTGCCTCAAATGATACCACTGTAATGTTAAGCTCTTGTAATTAAGGTACAAGCAGTACTCCTGTCAATTTAACTAGGACCAAGAGCAATCAAATAAGTTGTTAGTTGGATACGTAAGTACAAATATAAACATTATCAGAACTTGGCCTTGTTCCTGTCTTCAGGACTAATTTGTCCAAAATGTGGTCTTGGCCTGGCACATTAAAATCTGTTTAATCACTATTAATTAGAGTAGTTGCAAGTTTGGAGAGCAAACTAGCCAGGCATGAAATGCAATCTCAGACTGATAAACAATCTTGCTCCAAGTTGAAGCCTGATGATACAATAATGACCCTTATATAATACCATCCTTAAATTATTTCAGATTAATTATACTAATCAAATAAATTAATATGACAACATAACAATTTACAGTTTTCAGGGAACTATATTCAGGCATGTTAGTCTTAAAAGAAGAAATTTTACCATAGAGATGCACCACAACAACTATATAAATAAAATGTAGTGTTCCTCAAGATATATTGGAAAGGCAGAATTAGGAAGAAGATTGTGTGCTTTGATATGCCAAACAAATTTTATAGGTCAGCTCTAGTCCTTAGACTTTCTTCTGTGGTCCTGTTGCTAATGCTTTTTCCAGCATCTCCTGCTCAGGTTATGATGGGAACATTTTTCTTGGCCCTGTATTCATTCTCTCAGTAAGGCTAGGGACAGACACTCAAAAAGCCTGAGCCTGAATTGATCCAATATTTGCAGGTTAGTTTAACCTGGCTAGGCTGAATCAATCTGTAACTGCACAGACACATCGCAGACAGGCAAGCACATGCCTGCAGTGACTCAGGCTAGAAGCCGGGGTAGGGGGTGGGCGCTAGAGCAGCTCTCCTTTCCATTCTGCAGCGCTGAGCTGAGGGGGGCATGGCCAGGCCCCAGCAGGAAGCTCTGATTAGGGAAGGGTCCCCCCACTTTCTACCCAGCCCAGCAGGGAATTGATAACACAGTATTAATCAGCCCTAACTCAGTGTTTATTGTGCCATTAAGAAAACAGAGGGCTATTACCAGCTACCTGTTGATTCTGCCTTTGTCCCGTCTCCCACAGCAGGGATGAAGCCAGCATGTGGTCTACTAGCTAATGCTGAGAGGTGTCTATGTAAGGCAAAGGGGACGGGGATCTCTGCTTAACAGGGAGTGGTGAGGTGGGGGGAGCAGAAGAAGGAAGTCAGGCAGACACCTGCAGTCTCTGCCAGAGCTGCAGCCAGGGAGCAGAGGGGAGGGCCAGCCCTGCTGTGGAGCAGAAACCCCCTCCCAGCCCAGAGAGCATGCCAGGATGCTGGGGGAGTCTGGTTTAACTTAAACTGGGAAGGAATCTAGGACAGACATTGCAAACCGGTTTGACCCATATCAGTGAAGTCTGATACTACATTCAACCAGGTTTATCTCAAACTGGTTTCAGCCATTTTCAAACTGGTTTATGTGCACTGAACATCTGCTCTGTTACAGGTTTAAACCAGTTTTTGATCACTTAAACCGGTTTATGTGCAATGTCTGTCCCTAGCCTAAAAGGGCATTAAATGTGGTATAAAACGGCATAGAATGCATTGTTTAATGCACTACCTGTGTCACCTCCACACATGATGCATCCAAGTAGTTATAAAAGAGCTAGAATTCCTGGACCGCTGGGTAACTAGGGTGGGAGGGTGGCAGGAAATGGCAAAGTTGATATAAGAAGTAATTTTTTTTCTGCATCCTAGCTACAAAAATGTCAAGAGACTGAAAATTATTCATACTAAAGCACTGTAAGCTTTTTCATTGCTGGGACAGTCGTTTTGTTTTGCTAGAAGCTCTAACAACACACAGTCCTAATATGCAAATGGAACTCTTAGATGCTTCCACAATACAAACAACCATGAGAAAAATCCAACAGTAAAACCAGATAAAAAAAAAGGCAAATTTTACAAATTTTAGAAAAGGCAGCAGAGATGTGTACAGGTAGGGTCTTTCTAGAGGGGGACTTCCTTCCCTGAAGGACTGAAAGCGCGAGACTCCAGAGTTCTTGCTCAATCTATACCAGTAACTGGAAGAACAGAAACAAACAAACAAACAAACAAACAAACAAACAAACAAGGGAAAGGAGAACTAAAATTTAAGTGAAGAGTCATGGAGGGAGATGAAGTAGAGAGCAATATAAAACAAGCTCCATGCTCCTTATAAAATGTCAGAGAGATGGATGAAGAGAGTCACGCATCAAAGTCAGGTGACAGGAAAATACTCTAGCAAAATAAATGCACAAAATAATTGTTATTTCTATCATTAAAGAAATAAGAAAAATTGACATTTGAAATGGTGAGCTCTTATTCAGGAGACTCTTCTATTGGTACCATTATCCAATAAAGTAAAAAATGTTAAACATGCCAATTTACCAAGATTTCTGTAAGAGTAAGAATTCTCAGATTACCGTCTAAAGACTTTTTGATACTCAGCAATGTTTAATTTACATTATTTGTGCTATTCTAATTATTCTGTCTGCAACACGAAGCAAAACAAATGCAAGTAAGTTGCTTGTAGGCACCGTTCTTTATATTAACTGCTTCTTATTACAAACATCCAAAAAAGTTCTGTCTAAAGAAATATTAATATTTAATTTTTCATTAAACTGGTTCAAAGTACAACAGCAAAATGCCCTAATACAGCATTGCTTAACACTGATATACATAATTCATTTGCTTATTACATCTGAACTGAATACATATTACTATCTTGCTGCGGGAAAAATTACTAAATGTACCACAAAGATGGATCCTTGAATGATCAGCTAGCACATTATGAGAAGGGGCCTGAGCCAAGGGCTACTGATGACAATGGGAGCCTTTTCACTATGTAGAGTTGCATGCAATCAGTTTTAAAGGGGTAAAAATATTAAAGACAAATTTGAAGGTATTTCTTTACTGTACTGAGTTCTCCAGCAAATACTGAAAGTTGACTGCATTTCCTTTTTATTCAGTAACAAGCATGTGCTCTTCCTAACTACCTCTGCTGCTTTAATTCAGAAGTATATGAAAAAAAATATGTTCTGCTAATTATCACTGATGCTTTAATCCATCTGTTTCACTGCCAATGTTAAATGTAACTACGTAGGACAGTCACTGACCAATGGAAAACAGCAGGAAGGTTAGGACCCTAGTCCTGGCAGCCAAGGATCTGGACTATACAGTCTCCATCAATCTGGGGGAAAAACTGAACAGACTTGTCAGCTTAGTGTGAAATAGATAGTAGCACTTAAGTGGTTAAGGGAGCTGACATTTTCAGTTTTACAATCCATATTTGTTGATTATTTTTTAAATTTAAGTGAAAATGAATTTGTGATGCAATGCTGGGCCAGGGAAGAAGGATGTTTTTATGGTTAATATATGTGGACCTGGATTTGAATCTATGGTCTGCCACAGATTTCCACTGTGGCCTTGAACTAGTCAAGGTAAAAATTTTGAAGCTCGGTGGGCAAGGCGATGCACTGAAATATACATTCAGCTACTGAAACAGAAGTAGCAAGATGCTCTTGGAGGCACTGATTGCCCACACCTCCCACACATTTCAAATTATTCTCTTGAAACGGTACTGAAAAACTCTACCCTACAACCAAATGTCACTGTGAATGGTTTTCAGTACATATTCAGGAATGAGCCAGTTTCCCAGCATAAAACATAGCAGCAGGGCTTAGTTTTGCAGCACTCTGCATTTGTGACACCCAGGAAGTTTGAAACTACAGAAGTGAAACCCAGAAGAACTGGATTATTTTCAGCCTTTCTTGGAGCCCTGTGGGCTGAACAGGCTTCACTTTGGACAGCTTTGTATATAACAGCTGTCTCTCAAATAAATATTTAAAATCAAGCCAAACGAACCTGCCACAAGCCACCACTGCTCTCTGCGCCCACAAAAAAAAGTAATTTCTAATCAATCATTCACAAAGCATATCAGTTTGTTCTGTAAGACTTCACTCTAGTTAAGACAGAAGAACTTCCAGAAACTTACAAATAAGCATAATACAGAAGACCCCCTTTATTTCAGACTTGTTAAAATTTCCAGGACCTTTTTACAAATGCATTGAGTTATGGATGCTACATAGTTTACCTGTTTATTTTGCAACAGAGACTTCAAACAATGTGACAGACTGCATAAATGTTGTTACTCCACATCAATGTAATGCTTACATACCATAGCTTTATATTATTCTTCCTACAATAAGTTTGGGTGCTTCATGCACAACCTTATAAAAAACAGCATTTAGTGACATTTGAACTTCATTTGATTTATTCAGTTGAATTTTAAGCTAAAGTTATTCATTCTTAGTCTGCAAAATATAAGTACACATATTTGTGACTAAATTACTGTCCTACCTTTTTTTTTTAAAGCAACCTTTCAGAGAAAAGTGCTATGTACTGCTGTGTGTGCATGTGCATTGTGTGAGACTGCGCATGCATGTTATATGTTACAGGCAAACACTGACAATTGTTTATTTCACACTAAATAATGTTAGCCTGCTGCTCAAGAAGTAAGTTTTTATACAATGTTATACAGCAGCCAAAATCTTTTAAGCAAACACTACCAATATTATTATCATTATGATGACAGGGCTTGCAGGCTGTCATTAGGGCCTATACCCCACTGTGCTTAGTGCTGTATATTCATGTAGCAAAAAGACAGTACCATCAATCTAGCATCTTAGGTGACAGAAGACAAATGGGGGAGTACAACAGACAAATTAAAGAGCAAAAAGGAGGAGAGTGCAAGATACTAGATGACTTCAACAATAACCTGGAAGATGGCACAGAGTGCACCCTGACCAAATTTGCAGATGACACCAAGCTCGAGGGAAGTAGCAGATATGCTGGAGGGTAGAGCTGGGTTTCAGCATGACCTAGACAAATTGGAGGACTGGGCCAAAAGAATCTCATGAGGTTGGAATCTCCATTTTTAGAGGTTTTTAAGACCCGACTAGACAAAGCTTTGGCTGGGATGATCTAGTTAGAGATGGTCCTGCCTTGACCAGGGCACTGGACCTGATGACCTCTTGAGGCCCCTTCCAACCCTAAATTTTCTATGATTCTATGACCTTGTCCAAAATCATTCAATGAGTAAAGTTAGTTACGTACAAACTGATAGTCAAACTCTATCCGCTAAATTTCAAAGGTTTTAAATGCCTTCCAGAGAATAACACATTTTGATTTATTTCTAGAAAGGCATCTAAAATTCAGGTAATCTGTGTCTTACCTAATGAAGACATAGCAGGTGGCTTAGCTATCCCAGGTGTATGGCTGTCTCATACATATACACACTTTTTTTTTTTTTTTATACATACATACATACATACATACATACACACACACACCTGCTACTTGGTGGTTAAGCAGAGAGAGCAAGCCAAGATAATTCAACATTCAAGCTTTATTAATTCATCCACTCTCATCAAGCTTATGTTTCTAAATAGTTCCTTACAAATAAGGATTGTGCATCTTCCACTAGGGAAGCTATTGTAACAACTGTATTATAGGCACAACAGGTACCACTGTCTGATCTTAACATTGCTTGATGCTTCCCATTGTAATGAAGTTTTTATAACCTGTAGATTTCACAGATTTTAGGGTCAGAAGGGACCTATTAGATCGAGTCTGGCCCCCTGCCCTGGGCAGGAAAGAGGGCTGATGTCAGATGACCCCAGCCAGGTTTTTGTCCAATCTAACTCATCCTTTAACTTAGTCATACATTAACTGTTGAAACTGAAGTCTTCTGTGGGAAGTGCTCTTTAAGTTGAACTTTTTTGGCTCTTAAAATGTTAAAATGGTTTGGCTCTTACCAAGAATGAAATTATGAGGAAAAAAAGTTTTGCAAATTAAAATTCTTTCAGGCTTTTTGTTGATAAGCTGTAGTGCTCCAATCCTTTAGAGACATGACATGAAATTTAACAAGGGTGTCCTTATATCAGTTTTGCAATATCTAGAAAGTTTTTGATGCCCCAAAAGAGAGAAGCCAGGCATCACCTTTACAAGGAGAGTTCAAATAGATATTGTGGGCCAAATTCAAAATTGCTATAAAAGACGTTATTTAACTGAAATCATTGGTACTGCATCCTCATTTACAAAAGCTATATTTTGCCCACATTCTTAAAAAAAAAAAAAA
>NW_017729022.1:70266035-70278053 GCF_001723915.1 Gavialis gangeticus
ATCTGAGATGCCCCCAGGGAGGCACTCAGAGCCTGGAAGGTGGTTGGGAACAGTGAGGTGGGTGGCTTAATGCAGTAGCACCCCCTACTGGCCTGCCACTACCAAGTCCCTTTCACCCTGACCCCCTTGTATTTTGACCCACAGTACCTCAATTTGCCTCTGTTTAGATCCCATCTTGATTACTGAGGATGTGTATTGCCCCTTAACATAAAAAGCAGCCCTCCCCCACCCCCCATAATAATCACATTTCTGTACCTTGATCTGGACTGGCTATAAAATATGATGCATGAAGCTCTCTCAAAAAAAAAAAGGAGAGAGAAATAACTTTAAAGGAGAAAGGGTATCTTTGGAGAGCTATAATTTGTAAAGCTTTTATCCTGAAATGTGGTCAAAAAGAGAAAGAATGCAGTTGCAGCATCAGTTTGAGTGACTACACTCTGCTATTTCTCAACAGATGTGCATCCAAGACTAAAACAGGGAATCTTATCTGACATGGGTGTATTAAAAAGGCACAGCAGGGCTTCTCATGAGCCCAGCAGAAAATGGAATAAAGCTGCAGTAATAAATTTAACCCAGAGCAAGGTCTTCAAAATTTCACATTTGATACAAGTTTTTAGGGACAAGGGATCTCTCTAAGTTAACAGGTACACACTGTGCATCCGACTAGTCAAACCCAGAAATGAAGGCATGACAGGTAATGTCAGTAATAATGGTGCATCCAGGATGCATTTGGATACAAAAGGCTTATGAAATGTAACATTATACCTCTGACATGTCAGTGCAAATCTCCAACTTCCCATGCCTTACTATAATTAAAAAAAAAAATCTAAAAAAAGACAGACAACAAAACAAGAATTTTCTTTTACAACAGCAAATTTTGTCAAGGCAGAAGATAAAATATTAAATCCTGTAGTAATCATTTCCAGAGCAATCATTCATTATGTCCAGGAGGATTAAGACTACAGTTTGGGAGATAATCTGCAGGAGCAGATGACCTCTTTAAGAAATAAGGATCCTATTTCCATTCTAAAGTTAAAAATGGACTATAGGAACTAAAGAATGAGGTGAGGGAAACAAACAAGCCTGGGCCTGTGAGATGAAGAGCATCTCCAACTTAATTATTAATGTCAAGCTCAGCACCACAGTAGAGCTGAACGCCTAATGAGAGGTTGTTGTCCTCAACATCTCTCAACTCCAGGTAGCCAGTGGACACTAAGGGGTACTCAGCATCTTTGCAGAATCAAATCCAATATCATACGAAAAGTCTTGATCTTTTTTTGTTCCAAGCAATGGGATAGCACCTCACCTGATACAAATTAGCATTGTTCCCAAAACACCAAAAGCATGACACATATATGCTCTAACCAAGGGATCTGGCTGGATGTGCTTTGCTTTTTTCCCCCAATAATGCATAAGAAGCTTTTTACTGGAATAAAAAAACGGAACTCAAGTCCATGAACTCAGAATCCAGTGCTCGTGACCAGGAAGACACTTTCACACGCTCCTCTATGAGGCCGTACACAGAATTATATTGTTTTCATACTTAAGATTGTAGACTCCCCTCATGCACCAGTTTCAAAATATTCCAAACCACAGATTCTTCATCATGTTTTACATATGAATAGTTCATTGTCAACTTCCTTAGATTCACAGGACACTTCAGTACATAAGCAAGAGTCAGATACACATTAGCACTATAAAACTTTGTCTAAATTAGCATAATCTGTATTTCCATTATAGAACACAGCATTATAGACATACTTGGGTGATGTACCAAGTGCTTTGGATCTGTCTTTCTTCAGGGCAGACCAAGGAAAAGAGAACACACACAAGAAAACTATTCAGAGCTACACTTGCCTACACTGGAATAGATTTCACTCCCTGCTTATCTTCAAGCAATTCTATTTCCCCTTCACCCATTACATTGAGTTCAATTAAAACCCTATAATGTATTTCATCTGCATAGATGCAATGCTGTTGTGTCTCTTGCTCTCACACACTCTCAGATAAACCAAATATATAAATTCAAGGTCTTGAAGGAACTTCTGAGTTTAAAAATAAAGAGAGCAAAACAAGATCTGAATGTATTTACAGTGACTTTATTTTCAGTGAGACCATTTTGAGAGGAATCAGACCAGCAGCTACCATGAAAGGCTCATATCACTCCCAATAGGATGCTGGATATATTCCGAATGTGAAACTGGAGGGCCCTATTCCGCACATCAGACACAGGCTACGTATTAAAATTTTCTCTGGTCATTTACAAAGTGGAGTTGCTTAAGTACAACAGTTTCTTCTGACTCAAATGGCTAGGGAGGAACTTTAGTAGATGGGCGGGCTGGGAGGGGGAAGGGGGCTTGGTTGACTAAGTCAGAATTTGAGATCTCTAAGGAGATCCTTATGGAGATTTCCTCCTAAAAAGGCTGTCCTAGGAATTTTCAGCAGGAAAATGACCTGACCCCCAGGGACATAGACAAGAAAGATGCACTGTATGAAATTCTGTATGACTTTTTTCCTAGGTGTAGAGGTTAGGAACAATGTCTTGAAAATTTCCCAGCTAGACTGCTTGTGTACTGTGTAATTTCCATAATGCGCGGGGATGGGCTGTGACTGCACAGCCATACTGGTAACTGGATGCTGGAGGGTTGGGGGAGCAGTAGGTGTCTGGAGGCACTGCATTACAAAGCTGAACTCCCAGGTTATGATCTTGTGTGGTCCGTTCATATTCCCTATTTATCCAAAAAGATTACTCACTACAGGAAGTACATATTTTTTATTACAGCCTTGCAAAATTTTAGCACTTAAAAATGTGAATCATTATACACATTAGATAAATATTAACAAATAAATCCCACGAGAACAGGCTCTCTACTTCACGCAGTTACCAGAAGGACCTCATGATAGCAGTCAGGTCAGATGTACCATGGGAACTGCTTATCTCAACTTTTTGGCACTCTCCACATCCTGACAAGATACAAAAAGTATACACAGAGAACAAACAAAGGAAAAGCAGGCAAACCTTAAGACACGGTTCACACGGAGGGACGATCCAAGCTGCTTTTTATTGTTTTGAACTAGTTCACCCACTCTCCATTAGAAAAAGGGATGCGAATTTTTGCTTTCAGGTGTACGCAAATCCAGGTTCCTGGGTGCTGAGGCCCTGAAGGCTTGCAAGAGAGAAAGGAGGGTCTAGACCCACCAGACATATTTCTCCTAATCATTGCTGGGATTATGCAAGTCATTTTTAGATAATACACCTAGCTCAACATTCAGTGATGTTCTTTGTTTTATCTTGTTAAATCATGTGAACCAATGCAGAGTGCATGTAAAATTATATCACACCAGAAGCACAGCAGGGGAACTGTAATTTGGGCTCTACCCACATATCACAAGCACTATCACAAAAATCTACCCACTTTATTCCCCCCTGCCCATCTTCATTTTCCTCCTCACTTTAATGACTGAATTCTGCTCCTGTTCTCACCAAAACTCAGTGAAGCTCTCACTACCTCCTGCGACTGTACTCTTACAGAGTTGTACTGCCAGAGTATTGCCTCTGGTCTGTGACTTGCCCTCAACTGTTCTGGGTTTCAGTATGTAGGCCAGAAGGGATCACTGTGAGCATCTACGCTGATCCCCTGCACAACCCAAGCACAAAAACTTCTCTGAATTATTCCTTTGTAAACTAGGGGATTTCCTATGTGAACTTTTAGGTAAAAAAAAAACACCTAGTCGTGATTTAAAAAAACTTGCCTGTGATGGAGACTCCACCATCACCCTTCACAAATTGTTCCAATGTTTAATTATCCTTACAGTTAAAAAAATTCTACTTTTTAGCCTGAATTTGCCTGGTTTCCACTTCCAGCCACTATATCTTGCCATGTCTTTATCTGCCAGATTGAAGAGCAACCTATTATCATATTTATGTTCTTCATATAGTTACTTACAGACTATGATCAAGTCACCTGCTAACTTTCTCTTTGATACATTAAAGAAACCGAGTTCTGGGAGTGTTTCACAGTAAGACAAGTTTTCCAATTCTTTAATTCTTGTGGTTCTTCTCTGAACTGTGCCCACATTCTTAATGTCCTTTGTGAGCTCTGGTCACTGAAGATGTATGCACTATAGCCGATTATCTTGGAAGTGCTGACCCTGAAAAAGGCTTGAGGGTCACAGTGGATGAAATCCCCATTCAGTAAGTACAGCCCACATTCTTTGTTCTTAAATAGATGACTTCACATACTAAAATGCCCATAAGTTTGTTAAGCCACGTACAAGCAAATATTCAGATCATTCTGTATCATTAACTTGTGCTCCTCGTCATTTATGTCCAATCTGTGGCATCTGCAAACTATCAGAAATGACTATTTTCTTTCAAAGCACTGATAAAACATTAAGCAGCACAAGTCCAAGAACCAAACCCTTTGAGAGCTCGCTAGAAACCCAGCTGCTCAAGGACGATTCCCCTTTACTGTAAAATTTTGAGACCTGTCAACAACTTGCTAATAAATGTAATGGTTGTCATGTTGATAGATGTGCATTTGCTGGTTCAGCTTCTGGTTTATTCAGATACTTGAAGTCTGAAATTAACCTTTTAGGATAACATAAGCCAATCAATTTTTTTAGAACGCTGAAAAAGAAGAGAGGGATACAAGCAAGGGCAAGGTTCATTCATTTAAACATGTGAATTAATATTGTTATTTTTTTTGCCCTTTATTACCCTGTCTCTTACCTTACAAGCCTATGCAGGAATGGGCTTTGCATGTGCCCTCTCCTTCACACTGGGGTTAATTTTTTGTCCATAGCCTTTATGAGATGAAATAAGGAAATTATATTTTATTTTTAATTGGAAGCATTTTACAGTTTTATCTCCAGTACATAAAGAATAATAAAAATCACGGTTTAATTGGTGCTCGTTTCCAGCCACTGAGAAGAATGGCAGATACAAACAACCTTTACACAGCCATCTCACAATTCTATCACTTTTGGGCCATCTTTACATTTTATACTGAAAATTCCATTCATCTCTATTAAATATTTAGAAGTGATCACCAGGGAGACGCACTTAAAGAGACAAGAGTTTGGTTTTATTATTTAACCACTGAAAAACTTGCCAGTTTAAATGAAAGGCCAGCACCTAGCTGGCATGGATCAGCATAGCTCCCTATAATGGATCCAGATCCATTTATACATCTTGGGACTAGCCCTAGCTGTCTTGTTTGAAAGGAGGATTTGCCAAGACCCCTCCCTGCTCCGACTCTTCACCAGTATGGTGATTATAATGTCATTGGGAGGAAGTGCCTGCATGTGTGTGCATATCCATGCATGGATGTGTATTTACAGTGATAGTTAGAAAAGGAAGGCTTATATTCCAATATTTACATGGACATAACATGTCATAATATTTAATACCGACAGCCAACATTTAAAAGAAAAAGTGACTCAATGTTTTGGGTGCTGAAACAGGCACCTTTTACAGAATTAATGCACAGGTGTCTCTGAAAAGTCATGCCCCTTTGGAGTCTAGTTGGACAGCCAACTCCATTTGTCTGTAAAATAGGTACATGACTTAAAGTAACTGCCTTTCAGATTTCCTTTGAATGGCAACAGTATATATTATTATTATACCATGTCCTAAACAGATAGTGAAATCAAACAACTGTATTTGATAATTTTGCATATTTTATAAGCAGAACTTCTATGCAGTCTTTTTGTTGGTTTCTTTTTCCCCTCCATTTCTTTCATGTGTTTTAGCTTAGGTTTTCCAAACCTCCTTCCCTGCAACTCATTTTTCTATTTTTAATAATGAAAAAAAAAAATCAAAGCAAAATTTGTAATGCTACTTTTTCCATATACCTTTTGCCATTTTGACATTCCTTTTATTTTTCTAAATCCCCTACCCCTCTTCAATTTAACAAGGCTCTCTCATCATCTTTCTTTTTGCCCATGTTCTTTCTTCCTGCTACTCTATGCTCCTATCCCCAACATTTTCTTCCCAGTATCCTTCCCCCTGTTCTCCCCACAACCCTCTCTGACTCTTAAATCATACTCCTCAACAGCTCTCTCCCCTCTCATACTCACTCATACACACCCATCCCCATGGGCTCTGTTGCTCCCTTGCATTTCCTTGTCCACCATCTATACTTCTACTAGATCCATCCATTTTCCTGATTCACCATTGCTACCAACTCCTTTTCCACCTTTCTTCCCAACCTAGAACAAGATTTGATAGAATGGCAAGTTAGCACTGCTAGCAGACTCTGCAGTGGCAGAGGGGTAGAGAACAGAACCATGGGCCTGCCCCATGCCTGGATGCCAATAGCTATGGAAATACGGGCTACAGTTATTCAATGAAAAGAGGCAAGTCTGCTTTTTAAACCTATACCACCACCCTCACATACTGCCTCCTAGTAAACCATCTTCCTCCTCTCCAAACAAGCTCTATGGATGTTTAAGTCCTCAGGTGGATACAGTATATGAAGCATGCACAATGAACAAAGGATGGGAGTTACAGCACTGACAGCCCCCACCCTGTCGCCAGACATTTTTCGAAGTTTGATTAAATAGACATGCAACTGATGCTGCAATAAAGCATCAGGAGTTTTGGTTTGGTTGGGGGCTTTTGGGGGGGAGGTTACTGCCTCGTGAAAACTGTATACAAAGTAGGAGGAAAATACATAATCATTTTCTGCTTGTCCCCTAAAATAGAGAATAATTATACTCTAGTACAATTACAGTGGAGGCTTTGGGTACTAAAGATACAAGACAAGTTTATTTAAAAAAAAAAAAAAAATCTTAGATTAACAAATTATTGGAAATGTTGCCCGAGTTCTAAGGATTTATGATGAGACCTGGCTGAAAGCAGCATTAAAAAAAAACCCACCAAAAAACCCACACCCACGCAAAAAACAACAACAACAACAAACAACCAGACATGCAAAACTAAAAGACTGATGAGGAGTTTAAGCAAAATGTAAGTGGATTTAAAAAATGAAGCTCAGCTAATGAAGGCTGGTCATTATCTTTACTTTAGCTATTATGTTTCCTTAAAATAGATGGATTTAGAACATAAAAGTTAAAGAACACAAGCAGACCACAAGCTGTTAACTCTGTTCTCATTAACCTCACAGAAATTACAATTGGAACATCATTTGCTATATTGCAGTAATATAGCATTTGTGGTCTTTGCTGAATCTATGCTAACCACCAAAATGAACCTTACAAGACATAAAACTTAAATGGATCTCTTCTGCTGTGATAGTCAGGAAATCATCAGTATATGAAGTATAATGCAATTATCTACATATCTTCTTTTAAAACACATTACAAAAGCAATGTGGTTGGAGTTACAGCACACAGACCCTACCTCATCTATACAAACCAATTCAGACAGCCTATATAACTAGCCTAGAGTCTGCTAATGAAACTTAGCTTGGTTTGGCCTTACATGCAGCTTTCAAGAGTATCCTGAGAAAGGGTACATGGATGTCACCCTTAACCTGGCAGGGAAGGGTTAACCCTTCTTCTAGAAAGGGCCAAAGCTGCCCAGGGATCAAGGTCCAAATGCTCAGGAGGAATCTTGTGACTGTTCCTGTGACCAAGAAGAAAAAAAAAAAAAAGCACCTCAAATTGCTTAACAAAAGGAAGTGCAAAATTGAGGAAGTCTAGTTTCCTTTCCAGAAGAGCATGCTGCAGGCGAGTCACTGCCTGGGAACAAAAAAAAAAGCAGTGGGAAGAAGCTCAAGAGGAACATATGCTCAAGTCCCCAAATAATTTCAGTCAGAGATCCTGTGAAAGGAGGCCTGGGAAGCCATGGAGGGGGATGGAAACAACTTGGGTCCAAATCCATAAAGGCATTACAGTTCTCAGTTCCGTTTCAGCATCAGCATGTTGCTTAATGAAAGAATGTGTAAGATTTTTATCAATCTGGTTTAGTTACCCCACTGAAAAAACAAACAATCAATCAACAGTTCTCATGTCCTGGAGACGAAAGCCTGAAAAATAACCCAAGTGCATCTAACAGGCTCAAAGACAAAACAACTAAAGAATCCAACACTCATTTTTTCTGTATGTTAGGAGGGATAAATCAAACCTCTCGACTCTTCTCTGGTTAGATGAAACAGTGCATGATAAAATACCATCATTCAGTCCTCTTCCTTCCCGTCCTCCCCACAGCAGGCTTAAGCACTGAACAGACACTCCCTTATTGCTAACGAGGCTTCATTCACTCACCCTAACATTCAAATTTGGGAGCATGGAGAAGTTGGTGAAATCCGTAGATCCACAAGGGCAGCTATGCTGGACTTAACTAGCTGAGCTGCTGTTGTCTGAGCTCTAGTTCTTTTGTCAGTCTGAAAGGAGTTTAACCAAACACCTGAACATCTAAGTAGCCTTCTTAGTAGAGTTCTCTCTTTTCTTGCATACAGAACAAACAAACAAAAATCACCCCTCCCCCCAAACAAGGTTGTGCATTAAATGGGGAAGCTGATTTTCTGAATAGAAGCACCTTGGTCTTATTTTCTGGAGCAGCTGTCATATTACTCAGGCAGCTGAGGGAGGCAGATGACTTACTGGTTCACTACTCTTCATTCAAGAGGTACTAACAATAGTCTCTTTTTTTTAAATGGGTTTGATGTTCCACTAATGGAGCTAGCCTTTCTTAGGGCAATGTTTCTGTCTGCTAGTTGCTCCTAGGAAGAGAGAGTCAACTGAAGATTATGTTCCACTCCTGCCCTCCCATAACTCTGGAATCAGCTTTGTTTCCCCTTCATTCTGCCTTTCAAAAACAAAATGCACATTATATTCCAGGTCATGTTGCATACAATAAAAGGTGGTATTTCCTTGATGTAAGCTCATTGGCTGAGCAGCTTGAAGATAACTCATGGGCACTGGCCCATGGTAGGAAGTGAGAACCCCTGCTTAACCTCATTTTTTGGTAGATGATGAAAGAGAGGGATCAGTTTCAAAATGTTTTCCTTAATAGTTCCTGTCTTTCCCTACCAGGAAGATCTGGCACTGGTAGCTAGAAATAAGGCAAAAAAAAAACCAAAAAAAAAAACAAACCTATTACACTTTTACTTTCTCTTGGGTTTCATTGGAGAACTGGGAATATAAATCAGGATGGGGCCATGCTGAACTGAGTAGAAGACAGAACCATGCTGTTTCTCTGCTAGGAAGTATATTCCATAACTGACGCTCTGTGGGCTTCTTTAAAGATTGGTGATGTGATACTCACCCAGCAGGTGGGTAAAGCGCACTTCCAGAGGAAGGATATGGAGATGGCAAGGCTAGAGTTGTTGCTGCTCACAGGAGGGATTTGGAGCCAAGGAAAGACAGAATGGCTGATGGACAGAAGAGTCTGGATGCACCAGCCAGAGCTCACCTCAGAAAGCAGGAGCTGCTATAGTAGCCATCTATCATGCTAAAGTGTATGTGACCATTCCTGACCTCCACAGACCTTCCTTAGTATCCCTACATAAGCAAGAGTTGCATAAAGCAACACCCTGGCCCCAAAAGAGATCACGGTTTCATTTGCAATTGTGATCGTCTTATAAAACATTCATAGGAGGAAGCATGGAGAGAAAAAGTACATTCATGCAACACGTCCGCAAGCAGAAAAACAAAATCTCTTCCACTTCAGATACAGAATAAAATACTACTAACAGATTATCAGTGTATATATATTGTGTACTTACGTAACACCCTTCCTCTCAGAATTTCAAAGTATTTTCCCTGACATTAAGTCAGTCACAATACTTTCCTCCCACCCCCTACTGAGATGTGCATCAAGGATTTTACCCATTAATATCACAGATATATGGTTTGCAACAAACCACACATTTCTAAGCCTGGCTCATATAAACACATGCTTTCAATTAATCTGCCCCCAGTTTGATACAAAACAAGACTAAAAAAAATAAGTGTATTGTATTGCAGGTTTACTGTGTAATTAGTATTCCCAATATCATTTATCCACAATAAAGTGCGAATTCCAAAACAAAAAGAAAAATCACATCTTCATTTTATTCCTGATGTAGAAAATGCTTCTCCTAGGCTGATGAGCAACTAAAGCAATCAGCATACCTATTAGATCTGTTCCTGCAGAGTTCCCAGGACTTACAAGATATGGACATGTTATCTGCAATGGTTTGACAAAGCAGATGTCTATCAAAAGGAGAGCAGTTGTGACTACCAGTTGTAACTGCCATCAAACGCAGCATTCACTAATAACGAACACTACAGCTGAATTCAAGATACTAAGCCCCTTTCCTAGTTGCCGATAATTTTCTAGACCAATTCCTTGTCAGTTGGTATTTTGGACCGGTACACCTTGACAAGGAGTGCATACAGAGTCCTTTTCCTCATCTGTAATAAAGTCTTTCTTCTCTAGAGATTGTGTTTACTTGTATAAAACAACTGTCTTTCTGGAATAATGTGATTGCAAATTGCTAACTTCTGGTTACCCAGGATGCCACAGTATTTAAAATCCGGAAAATTATATGTTGCCCTCCTCAGCAAGCTCCTTTTATTTAAAAAAGATACATTTTCCACCACTTTTATTCAACTCTCAAATCTTTATAGATGCCTAAAAAAATTAATGAAAGGAGAGCACTGGCAGTGCATAATTTTACTGCCAAAGATATTAGACAAAGCCCCTTTTTTGTTTTAAGTTGTCCCAAACATAATGACGAGCATATGGGTAGTAAGAGAAGGATAAAATAGAACCTGAGAAATCTTGGTGTTTAAAGTGAAGCAGGTTAATTGTCATATCAGAACGGAGAAGGTAAGCAATGGTTTTATTTAGATCCTCCCACATGAACAGGATTAAATTCCATGCTCCACAGATGTTCATTCTGTATTTGGCTTACACTACGGGGAAATTAAAGTACAGGCTATTTTGGCTTTATACTCTGCTCGCTGTGTCAAGACAATTTAACAGTTTCTGGTTGAGCTCTTCTGCTTACTTCCAAACACAGCAGAACAGGTCTCATGGATGACTTAGCATCTTGAGAGTTGCAGTGTCAGTTGACTCTAGCACAGGGCAGGCAATTATTTTGGGCGGAGGGCCACTTACCAAGTTTTAGCAAGCTGTCGGGGGCCACATTTCCCTCTCCAGCACAGGGAAGCAGGAACAGCCCTACAGTCCCAGGCCAGAAGCCTCTGCTAGGCAGGGGCTTCTGGTTGTGGGGGGGCAGGCCTGGGTGGGCCTTGCTGCTGGGTCCTGCGGCTGGCTTCCCCTGGGTCCTACTGCCCCCATCTCATCATCTTTGACAGGCAGCCAGGAGCAATTAAATATTAAATTTTCTAAATTTTTTAGGGGCCCCACAGGCCAGATAGAATGGCCTGCCAGGCCAGATCCAGCCCCCGGGCTGTATTTTGCCCACCCCTGCTCTAACACAAGCACTTAAAGTTCTTGTCCTCTTTTTACTTTTTCTTTCTTTTTTCTTTCCTGGGCAATGTCCCTTTAAGAAATTTGTACCCCTCTCAACAGAAGAGGATTATTTTGAAGATTCTTCTCTCCCTACCTACTAGTCTTCACATTACATTATTTCCATTATCTTACTATATGTATAGAAGCAGTAAGAATTGGTTTTCAAATAAACCAATCTTGTGCTAAGCATAGTTGAGCCTGTGGCATACTTAGGTATCTGGCTTATTTGAACAATTTGGCTTGCTGTTTTCTTCTGAATAGGGCAATCATGTAGTTTGATTTTCTTGCATTACTTAGGTAATACTGTAAATGCACAGCCTATGCCTTTCCCTTCTGCATGTAATTTCAAACCACAAAACAATTATTGCTAAACATCTGTCTCTAGTCAGATGGATGCAGGACCAGCAGTTTCTTTCCCAGAACTTGTTTTTCCTTGTAGAAAGTCTCCCAGTTCTCCAAGTGCTATACAGCCTCAGAGCCTGAACCAGAGAAAGAGAAAGAAGTGTGTGTGGGGGGGGCAGGGGGGTCAGGGGTTACATATGGGAGTTGTGGCTTTCCAGCAGCTTGGAAGGTGCTCATACTGAGGC
>NW_017729022.1:70283053-70292787 GCF_001723915.1 Gavialis gangeticus
GCATACCACATGCCTAGGGTCTGTAGGGCTGGGGTCTATGCTGTGGGGGGGGCAGGGGGGTCAGGGGTTACATATGGGAGTTGTGGCTTTCCAGCAGCTTGGAAGGTGCTCATACTGAGGCTTGGGGAATGCTCTGAAACAACAAAGCTGCCTCAGGTAAGGGTGTCCTTGTACAAAAAAGATCTTTAAATTAAACTCTTCCTTTTTACTATGATAAACATGTCCTGACAAAAACAACTCAGCACCAAGCCACGGGCTGGATTCCTTGGATCTCCCAGCCTGGTACAGGGCACAGGCCTGCTCACTATTGACATGCCACTGAAGCCACCCAAACCACAGAACAACCAAAGCTGGGTTGTACTGCCTGTGGCTTGTTAGAGGCTGTCAGCCACTGCTTGAAGGCAACCACTGTATTAAAAAGGTACTTGCTTTTCTGCTTAGCCTTGAAATTCCTTAATGTCACTGGACTGTCATCATGCAAAGTAATTAAGATCAACTGCAGTTTTGTGAAGGTTATGCAAAAGTACAGATTACACAATCCACCACTGAAAGCAAGAGCTTTCCTGAGGTATTTTGGCCATTGCTCCATTGCTAATGATAGCCAAATGCATAGCCAATCATGCCACACATAGAAAGTGATGATATCAATCTAAACAGCATCTTCAACTGAAGGAGTAGCAGAAAGGTATCACCACTGCACTCAGCATGAAGCGGATTAAGTGCAGGGAATTATTTCCTTCTTTCAAGTTAGACCATCAATGCTCTAGGTATTTTTGACAAAAATTAAATAGAGTCCATTAAATTAAACTGTCAACCTCTGACCCAAGATGCTGCCAAAATTTCACCTGGCTGTGTTGATCAGTTGCACCTGAATGAATCCAGACAATGTGAGCACTTCTGCTGGTCTCGGGTTCAGCTGATCTGACAGAAGCAGAAGCAATGAGCTAATATATGGAGCCATGGACTTTAAACTGCAAGCATTTACTAGTGAGAGGAACAATAAAAAAAATTGCTACAAAGAAAACAACATGACTCGTATTGTCCTATCTTTCTCTAGTTTCAGAGAAGGCTCACTTTTCTAGAAGCCTTAAACAAGGAAGCAAGCATGCCCATGCACCCCACCCCAGGAGATCCAAGCAAAAGTACAAACATCACAACTTTCTATCCTGCTATGAGTCGGTCAACTTGATACTGAATCAGACGACACAGATAGAGTCGGCATATGGAAGCAGAGTCTGAGTGGGCATATGATACCTTGAGAGAAACACAGCAAGGACATCATGCTGCCTCAGTTTCGATGGTGTACACCAAGGAAACTAATGAAAGCAATCAGACGGTTTGACATCCAAAGTCCTTATTCTCTGCAAACCTTCAACCAAGGTATTTGAACAGCCAGGATTTTTAAAAAGTCCACGTAATATTAGGTGCACGACTCCAGACCATGATCCAAGAAAGCCTTAAAAAAAATATCACTTTTGGTGAAGGACATTTGTGTGGAATTTACTTTGGTTTACTCAGCACAGAATTTTACACCCACCAATTAGTTCACTTTACTGTCAGTTTGAAATAACTAAATTAATTACAGCTTTTGTTGCAAGAGGGCAAATGCATAGCTAAAGTAAGTGGCAAAGCTAGCTTAAGATTTCCTTCAAATAGCATAGGATAAAGCACAGAACAGAGTCATCACTGACTGCTCTCACTTCTAGGCCACCCCACAGATTTTGTTGCGAGTCAGATCCCCTCTGTTCCTCACAGCTACATCACAGGGGAGTGGAAGGGCCTAATTCATAACATTTGCAAAGCTGTTTCAATCTACAGATGCTAGTGAACAAAAAAGTGCCAAGCAACAGCTGCCCAAACTGCAGCAGCAACATGATTGCTGTTGTCTTCATGTGTGTAACAATTGCACAGGTTAAACCAAACTTGCTTTTTCCCCCACCTTTAAATAATACAAATATATTTTCTTTTTAGCCAGCACAATTTTCACAGTAAGTCACTGTATTGCAAAATCTCAGAAAAAAAAGTGTCTGACATTTAAAAGAATACAAGAATATGGTTTGTTTTATTAGCTGCATCTAGAACCAGCAGAGCATACACAAGAGTTTCAACAGTAGACATTATTTTGGGATGAATCAAGATTTTTTAAGTTGGCATCCTCCATGTCATTGTCTGCTCCTTTATTCCAACAAAAGTAATCCCCATTTGCAAGGGAAGATTTAATTGATGTGATGAAAAAGGAAAATCATGTTCAGCTGAATTACAACTTTTGAGACAGATAAATCCAGAGAATAACAAAATAATCTTTAAATGAGAGCAAACTGCCCCAGAAATGATAGCTTCTGATCACTGAGGCAAAACTCTTGCCCCAAACCATAAAAATCACATGTCCTCCAAGTCACTGGATTAGGACTCCAGAGATCTGCCAATGGATTTCCTACATGAACATGGGGAAAATATTGAGGCCTCCATTCAGCCAGGTGATCAACTACATATTTAATATTGAGTCACCCTAATTAAATCAAAATAAGCATCTTGCTAGCCTTTACAATTCACTCAAGAGCACACAGATCAGCAACAGAAGTGGGACCAAAACCGATCTCCTGATCCCCACATCTGGTTCTTTTACCCCTACACCCAGCACACTTGAGCTAACTCAGAAAGTGATTGATTTGCAAGCAAGTGGGCTAAGTACAGACCGTCAGAAAGCCCAAGGCTGAATCAATTCAGTCTCTGCAGGTTGGTTTAAACTGCAGAGATTGAACCAATTTGTAAGTATATAGACATTCATTTTTTATTCAGGAAATGTAGGCACATGCCTGCAGTAGCTCAAGCCAGAAAGGGGGTGGGGGGGCACTAAACCACACCTCCCAGATCAAAGGCTTTTTCCCCCTCCCCGCTCAAGTGGAGGGGGCATGGCCAAGCCTCAGCCCCAGCCCAGAGCTAGCTGGGAGGTCTGCCTGGGTGAGGTGGGGGCAGCAGCACTGAATTCATAAAAGCTTGAACAAGAACAGTTCTCTCCGAAGCAACCATGTATTTAACAGAGGAGAACAACCCTACACAGTCCCGCTGGCTGTGATTGTGGACTACTAATCCCAGAGGCACCTGGAAGCAGGAAGAGGAAGCAATGAGCAACCCTGAGGAGTCCTATTTCTGTGGGTCTGGACTGCAAATCCCAGAGACCCTGGGGGCAGCAGGAAGAGGAAGTGAACACAGAGCCTATGCTGGGATGCTGGGGGACTGTGGTTTAATCTGAACCAGGAAGGGGTCTGGCACAAGAATTTAAACCTGTTTGACCTAAATCAGTTAAGTCTGATTACTACATTCAACCAGGTTTATCTGAAACCAATTTCAACCATTTTGAAACTGGTTTATATGCACTGAGCTTCTGTTCTGTTACAGGTTTAAACCAGTTTCTGAAGACTTAAACCAGTTTGTGTATAAAACTTCTGTCCCTAGCCCCAGTCTTCTGAACCAGTTTAGAGGTCAGGTAATATGTCCTACCACGGACACCATTTGTTTTATTGTTAGCCTAAAACACATATTACTATTCCAACCCTCCGGCCTTCTATATGAGTGCTGCCCTGAGGAGGAAGTAACCTGGTAAGGAGACCAGATGCAATTAGTTAAGCATTTGAACTAGTTTGCTGGTAACATTGAAAATATCTTAACAGTTAAAATTAAGGTACAATAAGAAGAAAGTAAAAGCTTTTAGATCAACAAGATATGAAAATTCAAGCCTAAATTATGAGAAATAATCATTATCAGAAGCAAAAGGAATCCCCTTTACATAAATTACCCATTTAAATGTTTAAAATGCTCGTGAAGCCTCAATGGAAATAAATATTTAATATCTGAACTCCTGTAACTCCACACAAGCATTTCGAAAATGCACTTAGCCCAGTCAACCTTATTTTGCTCTCCCAAATGAGGGCATGAAAAAAAGTGTACTCACACCAGCCAAGATAGGAAACCCTCTGACTCCTGTCAGCGACCTCTGGTATACTACCTGTCAGAAAGTAAATCACTTGCCAGTGCAGGAAGGAGAAGAGTCAGATGCTTGAAGGTGACTCCTGATAACAGCAACTAGCTATGAATTAAATCACATTAGCACCACTTTTATATTTTAGGGATTTTCTTTTTCCAATACATTTGTCTATCTGTAGCTGTTTCTCATGGTTAAGCAATTACTGGTCTATTGGAAGGATGCCAACCTTCAGTGTGTCTGTCAGGCCAACACTTCCCAAAGATAAGAGCAGTCCCTCATTTTAAATGATGAATTGCTTGCTGCACGCACAATAGTAAATTACTGCCAGCAGCACCTACATAACTAGCGTATGGGTCAGTGGGCTTCCCATAAAAGAGTTGGACAAGGTGAAAGGTTAACTGACACTCTGAACACACCCATTTCCAGTGATAAACTGCAAAGACCACTTGGCATGCATAGAAATCACCTGAATTCCTACCTGCTACAATTATGCAAGTCCCATTTTTTTTTTGTCATTTCATTGCTAACAAGTGACATGGCTGGCAGGCAGGCAGGCAGAGCTGTAGGGAAAATCTCTGATAAAGAAGTATAGGAGCCAGCATCAGGCTGCACCTTCCACCTGAACAGTTATCCAATATCCAGGGGCTCTTTTAGTTAAGAAGGTTACACATGATGTGTCAGGTGTATTCTTGAGTATATTTTTTGTATAGTTAAAGAAAAAAAATGCACTCAAAGTCCCATTTCCCTGAACACAGTAGAAACAAGACAGTGGGCAGTTTCCTCATTCGGTAATCCTCAAGGGAGTCACTCCAAGGAACTCTGTGCCCACACAACTCAATGGCTCTGCTTCCTGCAGAGCTAGGCTGACATATCCTTAGTCAGATCTCGTTTCTAACACATGCAAGAAGCAAAGTCAAATTCCTAGTTAGCAATAAGGGGAACTACACAGACCACACAATATACCTTTAACTCGCCAAGAGACTTGGACAGTCCTTCCAGAGTCTTTTCTACACTCAGAAATTGACAGCCATGGCTATTTTGAACGTATTGTCCACTACACTGGTGCCAGTATGATTTAGCAATTCTAGGACACCCACAGGGGATGTTATTTTGGTTAGTCCAGAATAGCTATGCTGGTTAGCTTCCCCAGACAGAAAAGCCTGGTTTATGGCCATCTTTAGAGCAAAGATACCTTCATGGAAGCCATTAGCACCTTTCAACATAAAAATTACATTACTGAAGTTGGTGTGGGCAAAACTGTTTATTTTCAAGAACTCTTTGCAAGACTGTGTATGAGGCTACAGTCCCGCACTTACCTGCATGTACATTAGTAACATACCATTTCAGACCAACACATACCAAACCTAGATCTGCTTAGTTGATCTTTTTCAGTACTGGTGTTGACTAAATCTGCTTACTATATTCCCCTTCCCCAGCCTCTGAAAATGATATCTATTATAAGTCTGCCCTGATTTCTACCCATTAATGTCAACAGCACAACAGAGCACAGCACAGCCAAGCAAAGCAGTAAATCACGGCACATCTCCATTCCCTTCCCCATGCCTCACCTTTCTGATGCTTCTTTATCAGTACATCAATAAAGCAATGTGCCTTTCCCTAGCTCATGCCATCCCTAGGATGGTGTTGGGATTAGTAGGCTGATAATATTGCAGAGATTTTGTGCAACCTCTCAATAGAGCAAACACTGCTGATTAATCCATACAACAGTCCTATCACTAGCTTCAGGGAGAGCTATTTGCCAGCTCTGCTCTGACAGTCTGGTTTAATGGAGCAGAATAATTCTGCTGGGAGAGTTATTAAGATTATTACTGAGGGATGCAAGCAATGGCCTGAGATCTCTATATTTTTAAATCACCCTGTGCACCAAGAAGAAGGAATGTTTTCTTTTTAAATTGAGAAAGAGAGTGTAGGGGGAAAGGAAGATGCTTGTGTCTAGGTAAGAAACAACAATGTGTGCACGATTTTTCAAAATATTCTCATCTAGGACTATTAAAAGCAAGAGTCCAACCCTTGGTTGGTGTGAATCTCAGCTATTTCATTGGTTTTGATCAAGATGTGGATTTAAACCAGTGAAGTTCTGGCTCCAAAATCTTAACAACTACAATTAAAAAGCAACATTCTAAATTTTGCATCTCCTTTTAAAATCTGAATCTTTAAACTCTGCCTTGTTCCCCAACCCAAACTGTACAGCTCATACAATATGGTGCAGTAGACAAAATATGACTGCTACTACTGCTTTTCAGGACTGCCAGCAAAAAGTTTATGCATCTTATCTTGTTCTTAGATTTTTATGGAAAATACTTAACAAAAAATGAAATATGGGATATATAAACACTGCAGTTCTTGCTTTTTTTAAAAAAAAGCCTAGTTGCCCGATTGGTTTGTTTTGTTTTTGGGGTGGGGGGAATTTTAGGGGGGTGGTTTTTTGGGGGGAGGGGGTAGTAATTTCAGTTTTACTGAAAAATATGATGCTGCCCAGCCATCAAAACTGAACTTATCCAAAGAGGAATGGCATTGACAACAGCAAGCAGAGGAAGTTTGGCTTAACAGAGAGAGACCTGGGTTCTGTTGCTAATGCAGCCACTGGCTAGCTGGCAAGTACGTCCATTTCTCAGTCTGTAATTTTGACCTCTGGTGTAAAGGGCTTTGAGATCTCCTGAAATGCATTCATTAGATGAGAGCTAGCTGCTTTTCTAACAACCACACTGCCAAAAATTCTTTCAGCCAAAAAGAACTAGCCGTAGAGATAAACCTCCTGCATATGTCAGCTGTTGACCTTCTGTTCAGGCAACAAGCATAGCTATCCTCAAAGAATTAGACCAAGGCCACCAGCCCATTCTTCATCCCTGCCTAACTGCCAAGGGGCAATGAGTTCCAGCTACTCCATGAATTTATCTGATGTCCCAGCAGGAAGGGGAGGTTTACATAGCATAAAGCTGAATTTGCTAACTCAGTTACTGAAAGCAGTACAGCTATGTCAGTGCAGAGCTTCACATGAATTTGCAAACTCTCATTCAGACTCAGTTCTGCCTGTTCCACTGTATGCTTCCAAGCAGATATAACCTAGCAAATTCTAGCCAGGATTTTTAACACTCATTGTCTACAATTAGACTCCTAAACTTAAATAACAACAATTTGAGTTGTTCTAATAAAAGATACTGGATTTACCCAAAGAACCTTATATTTAGGCACAGGAAGTAATGGGATTCTCAGAAGTGCACAGGAACAAAGGGCTCCTCCTGTTCCTGATGGGAGTTCCCTTTTGAAAAATGTGGTACTACATCTGGTACCTAGATGAAAGTTGATCTCTCTTGGAAACAAATCTGATCTCTGGGTGGTTCTGAATAGTTTGGGCTCAACTTCAGGCAACTAGTTTTCCCCAAAACCTTAGCCTTCCTGTCCCATTACAAATCCCAAACATCCAGGGATCTTTAGTGTAAAAAAAGAAAACAAAAAAACCATACTACACATACACACAACCCCCCACACACCAAAAAAACCCCAAACCCCATATTTTACACTTCCTACAAACAAACTTAACTCTTATTGTAGCTTTAGAAATAGCCACATTTATTGATAGGATCAATAGACAATAGATATACAAGAACTGTCTTTAGAATAAAAGTTATAAATCAGTTGGGTTTGTGTTTTTAAATGTGGCCAGCTGTCAGAGCCACAATGAAAGGGAGCACACGACAGAGAGGAGGTGTTCAGCTTTTTTAGGAAGTCCCACAATTTGCTGAAACTTGTAGTTCATTTCCCTAAATAGATGCCCACAGTAAACTGAACACCACAGATGCCCCAGAAATAGCACTAAGCTTCTAAGAAACTGACAAAAGTAAAGCTATTCAGAGTTACTGCTGTAAAGAGATCCTTAACTCCAGCTTTCCTAATTATTACAACAGCACATAAGCTATAGGGACAAAGCACAGCAGTCAAAGACTAATCAATGAAGACACACATGTACAATTGAGGACAGAACTGTCCTTCACACTGATTTATGCTGAAATAAAAATGTTGCCTCTCCTTTTTCAGTGCATAGAGCTAGTACCACAGTGGAATGGTTGGTTTTCTGAGACATAATATGCTAGAAGATTACTAATGACATGCACACCCTCCATAGGGCCAGTGTGTACATCACTTGGGGTGCAGGTAAGAGAGATGGAGGAGATGGAGAGAAGGAAAATGAACAGGTTGTAGCAGAGGCACAGAAGCCATTCCATTACTATCAATTTTCAATGCAAAATTTAGATTTATTGCAAAGAAGTTTCTATGTAGCATAGCTGGTCAAATAAGAGATGTTACCTTACCTCACAAATCCTATTTCTTTCATATTCACTGGACTATCAGGGCTAAAACAACACTGCGGCACCACTATAAAACCTATGGCCAGCAAAACTGATTAATGTGTATTCCAAGACAAAACACATCCTCCTACTCTATCTGCAACCCAAGTATGGAAGCACTAAAGAGTCTGAAAAGGAAAATAAATGAAGGCCTTGAATCAGGGTTGCACCTAGCTTATTTTTAAAGTTGACACACTTAAGTGCTATTTGCTTTTCTGAATGAGGCCTGATTTGAAATGGATTAAGCTCTTCCACACAGATTGCCTAGAAAAGTGGTTCTCAACCTTTTAAAGACTCAAAACACCCCTCAGGAAGTGCCGGCTCTTAGCTTTCACTTATTCCTTGCATATAGAAAAATAATAGAACAATTTTTCTGTCGTAAAGAACTCAAAGACTAGAACGGGTCAGAAAGTTTTTGAAGCTATAAATTCTTATTTGAAATCTCTTGGTTTATCTTGTAAATCATGTATAGGCACTTATACCTCTAACAGTGCTAATACTGTGCATCACCCTTGAAAAAGTCTCAGTATCCCAGTGTGCAGTGGCTCCTTGGTTGAGAATCACTGGCCTAGAGACATGAGTCATGTAACCAAGTGGGCCACAAATTTGCCACAGTAACAAAACCTCCAGTGGTCTCTTCAGAAGTCAGAATTTGCCAAAGTTAAACATTTCACAGTCTCTGAGATAATACTGTTAACAAATATTGATGCCTTACTTAAACCATTACACAAGACTGAGAAGTGGCAAGAAAAAAGTGACAAGGATTATGTCCGTCTGCCCTGGCTATTTTAAGTCACAGGAAGACTTTGAAAAAGAAGATGATGCAAAAGAAAAAAAAAAGTGGAACGTCAACAGGAAGGTGATAGACTGAGGCAGCGCATAAGGAACACACTAAACTATAATATGAGCTAATATTTCCGCAAACTTTTGAATAAAGTTTGCAGTAGCAAAGAGAAGGGACAACCACAGAAATGCAGTATAGGAAAAGGTAGGCAAGGACACATCCATTGAACATACAGAGATCAGAGAAAAGGCAAGGACTTTCACAGTCTCTGAATCATAACTCTGCACAGAGCCAGAGGTAACCCCCCCACCCAAAAAAACGCCTGCTGTCATTATGAAGGAAAGACATGACATGTTGGGACACAGTGCTGATGGAAACAGAGGCTGAATACAATGATTAAAAGGAGACAGGAGGCTTGTACATGCAGAACTACAATGCAAGAGAACAAAAGCTAACCTATTTAACGACTTCTTTGCCTCCGTTTTCCTGAGCAGGGACCAGATCAGCCCTCCCACCAGGCCCCTTTCAGGCCCCAGGGGAGGCACACCTAGGCCTAGGGTCAGTGAGGATCTAGTCAGGGAACTTCTGGAGGGACTGG
>NW_017729022.1:70293402-70305266 GCF_001723915.1 Gavialis gangeticus
GTCAGGGCGGCTAGGATCTGGAACCAACTTCCAAGTGAAGTGGTGCTGGCTCCTACCCTGGCGGTCTTTAAAACAAGGCTTGACAATCACCTTGCTGGGGTCGTTTGACCCCAGTACTCTTTCCTGCCATGGAAGGGGGTTGGACTCGATCTGCTCTGGTCCCTTCCGACCCTAGAAACTATGAAACTATGAAAGCCAGAGGAGTCTGGGAAGCCCAATACTGTGCATAGGGCAGCGGCTATAAAGCAGAGATAAAGAGGAAGGCTCTGGCAATCCAAAAGACTTTTGGAGGGGAAAAAATGGGTGTTTAATAAGAACCAAACTGAGGATATGAACTTGTGCCACTGGATGGTTTTAATCTGGACAGGAAACCCACACAAGTACATGTATGAAGTGCATGATCGTGCACAATTCTAGATGTTAATACAAAATGTGCCACAAAAGGTCACATTATTAAGCCATTTCGTTAGATATCTTGCATCCTGCAGTAGCCAACACCTGATGTTTATCCAAATAAAGTAAAGCTATCCCATTTATGCATCTAGCCCACCACACAGTGCTGGATATAAAGGATAGAATTATTTTCTAATTCTCACTAAGATCTTTCAAAGGCATTGTCGTCTTATTTTGCACAGGTACAAATGTTAGTAACCCTATCATCTAATCTTTTCTAAAATTTGGAGACAGTTTGACTAGTAGACCTCCTACAGCAGTGAATGACATGCATCTCTTTTTATTTACCCTACTGGGTAATATGTCAAATCAGATTTCTCTTTGACAGGCAGAAAATGGACCTGTCTTCAATATGACCCGTCGTGGCCTTCATCTTTAATCAAATTCTCTTTTCTTTCCAGGACAAAAATAAAGAGATAGTCCATTTCAACACCTTTAACATATATGCCCTCCAATACTGCTAAACTTCTTTGCTGGCATCCTTCCTCATCAAAGCCTTTTCATATATGCTATATGTTTATTCTGGTGAGACAATAACCAAATGCAGTGCTCAATACAACACTGCCATATTTTCAGTATTATTTCTACCCATTTTTAATAATAAAACACTTGAGCATGCTCATTGTTTGTTAAATGCAGCTGTATATTAGGCAGACATCTTTAATGAGTTATTCACAATGACTTCAAGCTCTCTGCATTCCCCCTAGATGCTGCCATAAGTTCAGATACCCCTTGCAGACAGAAGAAATTAACTCACTGTTGCCAGAGTATTACTTTAAATTTCTCCCTGCTAAGTGTCTTTTTTTTTTTTCTCCTACAAGGGCTGGACCAGTAATGATACCTGCAGTAAGCTACTTAACATCCCAACCAGAGTCTCTCCCTGATCAGGTAACAGTTTTATTCCCCTTATCACTTCACCAGTTCCTCATTTACAGCAAAACTTTGCTTCTTTCCCCATGGTTATTTATTTCCATAGTAGTCCATGCTGAGGAAGCTTAGCTTATGTAAATCCTTTTGACTATCCAAATGAATTACAGCCACAGGGCCTGCTTTATCTACAATTTGATTAACTTCTTCAAATTATTCTTACAGGTTTGCAAGACTGGCATGTCTCTGCAAGGTTGCACACACCTTTCAGACTCCAAAATGTCCAACAAACCAAGTCTAACTTGGCTGTGGGGGAGTCATGTAAATAATTATTCTAATTTTAAACACATTATGATATTTTTCCTATGAGAAAGAATGCATCAAACCAGTGTAGATAAGGTGAGAGATGGGGAACAAATCAACCTTTCTTTATAGCATGTTGCAGTGGAGTTTTTGCTCCCTTCTTTGCCAGTCTGACTCTAGTGCAGGTTTTTAGGTTTTTTTCCCTGTACAAAAGAGAAGTTATGGAGCTTAACACTCAATATCCTCTAGGTCATAGAGAGAAGTACAAGTCAAGCACATCTCTGATGCACTTTCTAAGACAGAAACAGCAAAATTACCTTGTCCTTCCTTTCCCTGCTGTTTTTCTTCTGTCAAAGAAGACTATTGCCTTACTTCACCGCAGAGCTCCCCAATATCAAATTCCCAACTCCAAGTATTTGGAGCAGATTCTATAAATAAAAGGGGAAGGAGATATACCACACAACCAGTCTGTTAAATCAAAACAAAACATCATTGTTGCCAGCTTGCCCAAGGCACCCAAGCGGGGACAGTAAGAGAGCCTTTATGCATCCTGTTATACTCTTGCATGGGCTATCTGCATTATGGGTCACAGCAAGCATGTCAATGTGTGTGCGCGCATAAGGGCAAGGTGGGGGAGATAGCTGTTTCCATGGGTATACAACTCTCTTCCATGATGAGTGGACACAGGTGGGTGAAGATGAAACTCTGCCCATAATGAGCTAATGAGCCAAAATCCCAGACAAAGTAGACTATATACCAGGAAGAGAGCAGACAGATCATTTTCCCCATGGAACAAAAGGAAAAACAGGAACCACACTGCAGCTGAATTGCAGTCTAGTACAGGTTCACTCTTGGAACCACACAAGAAAAATACCCACACTGCCCCTTAGAGCTGGAGGTAAATATCCATCTTCTGCTTAATATTTAGAGGAGACCTGCACAGCAGTCCAAACTGATGAAGCGCAAAAATGTGACCACATGATTATGACACACAAGCTCCTGATCCTCAGAAAAAGGAGTCATATTTGGTGAATAGGATGCAACATCTCAAGGAGATTTCCTCAGTGTTGCTCATGCTTCTGTAATTCACCTCTTGCCAACTGGTTCAAGCAACTTTCAAAGCTTTGTAAACCTCAGTGGGAAACTACTGAAGTAGTAGTCTACAATATTTAGTGGTCTACAATCAAGCTGATGCCAATTTTTAGATTTTTTAAAAATCTTTTTCTGAGAGGGGAAAGGGAAAGTGGGGGAAAAGATGTAGTTGAAGAAACTGTTCTGCAATCTATAAAACAGAGCTAGCTAGTTTTGCAATCCTGTCCAGTGAAGGTCTGAAATCTATTTTACCCTGGGGGAACATACAAAATTGACTTTATTCCATTGTGCCTGCCAATTTTGATACTCTGCTTGCTGACAGACAAGGAACATCCTGCCTAACAGGAATATACTAGTTAATTAGATGATTTTGAAAGACTCCCGTTAGAAAGAAAGTTGAGCAAGTATTTCCAGAACCCAATTTCAATTCCACCTAGGGCAGACTTTCAGTAGAGGACCTGCTACTTCTTTGGAACTGCACCACATTTTCTAAACTTGGCTCTTTGCAGATATTAACTGCTGCAACTGTGTCCTCAGCATATGAGAACACCGCAGAAGTGTTCTACAATAACTAGATTTCACTCCTTTCTGTGGCTTGGTATTTCTGCTAGGGCACAATTGCTGGAATATGAAAGGTTACTCTGCTATGGGTTTTCACTATAACTTGAAATAGAATGAAAAAAAAAACTATGGAGTTTAAATGCCTCTTTAAAAAAATCTTCTTGTCCAACAGCTAAACTGTAGTGTGAAGGTGAAAGATAGGACATCAGACAAGATGGGCTTCTCATTTTCAGTGAAGTGTGAAAGTCCCCAGTACTTAAAGTGACTTCTACTTCTGAATGAATTTGGACTATTCAAAGAATAAAGCGTTCCTCAGAGGGTGAGAGACAGACCCGGGTTCTGAAATAATAAGGAAATTAAAAAAGGTAATATAAAGATCTACTGGCCAAACATGAGAGCAATAGCCTTGACAATATCCTCTTGTCTGTGTTTTGTTTGCAGAAGGGGCGGTCCTGGTGCTCCTGCTCAAAGCCAGTGAATCTATTTGTGGCCTCTCCATTTGAGAGGTTTTGTTTAAATGTAAGAGCTCTAGGCTCTGTTCAACCTCACAAATCAATTGCCTTGCCAGTCTGCCTTTCTCCCAGTCTTTGACACATCGGGGGACCACCTCCAGTATGCCGCTAGGTTGTGTTCCTCTTCTTTTCTCTTGTTCTTTGTTTCTATGGGGAGAATTTTACTGACTTGTCCATGGCTGCTGTAAACACTTGTGTCTGTGATGTTTGTAATGGCTTTCTTAAACAAGAAACCATCTTTCTGTTGGACTTTTAAGGCTAAAAAAAGGCAGAGAGAATTAGGTATTAAACAACTGATTCTGGGTTCTGCTTTCCCACATAGCAGAAACCAACTCGTCCGACTCCTCATTAAACAATTCTTCTATAAAGTTGATAGACCAGCAGCAAGTTATTGTACTTTATGATGTGCTTAAATTCCAAGATCAGTAATTCCTTAAGCTTGTTTCTAGGGGACATGTGCTTCTTCCTCACCAGCCAGAATGTGCGTGCTCACAATACATCCTGGTATGCATGCATCACCTCTTCAGAATCTATCAGGACACTTCCTTTTTAATGAATTTCCTATGACATAAGGTTCTGTTATTCAGTTTTTCATGGCTTAGCAGGTCTGGTTGGCTGCGTTTCTATGCAATGGAGACCAGGCACATAATGCAAAATCTGTTCTTTTTGCAGACCTGTCACAAGATATTCAAACCATGCAATACAGCCCAGTCCCCAGTAAGCAAAGGCAAGTCTTTATTATGTCCTGAACTGAGTGATGATACGATTTACCTGAGCTTGGCAAATTTTTCTTCCAATATTAATGTTCCATCATCTATTTTTGTCCCCACATACAAAACCATTCGTGGTTGAATTAGATGGTGCTTGCTCAAATGTATAATGAATCTGGGACTCCAGGCAGCTAATTTATTAGAAGTAGTCCAGAAAAGAATAAGGACGGCTTCCTCAGGCTCTTAACGCCAGATTGTTACAAACAGAAGGTATTGGCAAAGTCTACAGATTAAAACTAGTATTGAAATGCTAGAATTACCTACACCAATATCAGGAAGTCATCAGTGACATTTCCAAAACAAGAAGACTAAAGGTAAACTTCCATAAAACCCTTGGAAGATTATCCAGTTTACTTCAGTGGAAGTATATCAACAATTTATCTGGCCCAATAAATAATACTGGGGCTAAACATTTTTTGTTTTAAGTGGCTACCTACAAGTAGATGTTTAAAATAAATTTTCAAAAGTATTGGGTTACTCAGCAGACAACCCTAACTTTTTTCTTTTTCTTTTTAAAACTTTGTTTTCGGTTTAGACATATGCCTGCATCCGTTTCTTCCCTCCCATTAGTGATCCAAAGAAACATCGTGCAACCCAGGACAGAGTATTGTTCGCGTTTTTTAAATTTATTTTTAATGTGAAATGTTTATTTATTTATTTGGGAGGAGGTTACCCTTTTCCTCCTCCCAGTATGACTGAATACTAAAGGAGCTTAAATCATGGTTTCATGCTTTTCAACCAGTCATATTGAACAAGTCATTCCTGGCTTTCCAGATTAGTCTCTTCAGACTCCTCCTTTTCTCTTTTGTATTAACATAGCAATTCCAAAAGGGAAGAGAAATAATCTAGTTGCTTTTCTTCTGGTTGTATTTCCTAAATGCCCTTATCTATGGTCTGGCAATGCTAAAGTAATGTTGTAGCAGAGATGGTCATGGAATTGTATGAGAAGGACCTGACGAAGAATACCTTGCACTCGAAAGCTTGTCTAAACTTTAAATAATTTTGCAGATGACCCAATAAAAGATATCACCCCAAAAATCCTTGTTGTCTCTTATCTACAGAACTTTGCCAGACCTTAAATGGAAGAAAAGTGAAAAGATTTTGGCAACTATTTAACGTATATGACCTGCATTAAAATCAGGCAAGAATGATAAAATATCTTTGAAATAAGAGATATTCTCAGAATAAATAAAACATTCTTCTGTTCCCTTTGGTCTGGTACAGACATCATATTTTCTGGGTTAGGTGGCTGGAAACCAGTCTATACCTGTAACAGAACAGAAGTTTGGGGCATAATGACTGCTTTAAAAGTGGTGGATCCCAGTCCAAGACAGACCTGGATCAACATAGTATCAGACTTAATCTAGGTTAAACCAGTGAATCAAATGTCAGTACCAGTTATGCTCATGAATCAGGGTAGGTGGGCTGTCTGCCACCAGGGGGGCACTGAGGGCACCCCGCCAACCTCCCCTTACAGGGAACCGCAGCTGGGCTGCTGCAGCGGAGCACCTAGCTGGCCCTGCACCCAAGCTCTCTAGGTGTCAGCCACAGGTAGGAGAGAGGTGGAGGGCAGAGGGTGGCAGAGTGGGGGGGAAGTAGTGCCAGCAGCACACCACACATTCCTAGCCTGGGTCAGTGGGGCACAGTGTCCCTCCCATGTCCCAGGTCAATCCAAGCCCTGCGGCTGTGCACTGGAGTGGCTCTGGGAAGGACTTGCAGGATTCTCTCCTCCCCCGCAGCCAATGCTGAATTACTGGCTGAAGCCACTTCCTGTACAGCTCTAGGGCTCCAGTCCCTGGGGAAGAGGGGGAAGCCATGCCCTTACAGATGCATGGGAAACAGCTTCAGCCCCAAACTTGGCATTCGCTCTGCGGGGAGAGAAAGAATCTTGCAATCCCTTCCCACAGCCACTCCAGCGCACAGTCCTGGGGCATGGACAGAGCCAGCACAGGGGAGGGACACACTGTACCCTGCCAAGCTGAGCCAATAATGCAGAGTGCGTTGCTGGCACCATGCCTCCTTCCTGTTTGAGGTTAACCCCCCCATCTCCCCCTACACACACCCCTCCAGACAAAGCCCAGGGACCCCCATGCTGTCCCAAGCAGGGGAGAGCATGCCCTGCTCAGCTGGCTGCCTGCAGCCTGACAAATGACAGGGCAGCGGGGGAAGCATGCGCCTGAAAGCCCATCAGGGATGGCACAATTCTTTGGCTGTGCTCTGCTGCCCTTGGCAATCTCCAGCAGGCTGGGAGGCATGAGGGAGTGCCCTTCACCTTCCAGCTTTGGCCAGCACAGGCTTCTGCATGCCCTCCCCCACCAAAGGGCAAATGCAAGTTCTGTGTGCTCCCAATCCACTCTACACAGCTTAGAGAAACCCGCATAGATTGGATCAATTCTGCCTCAGGCTTTTTGAATGTCTGTACTTAGCCATAATGCAGAGTGCCCAGCTCAATTTCAATAAGCAACTGTTGATAGTATCATCGTTTACATAGCACTGCAAAACAACAGCCTTTAGTCTGCATAGCTTAATATCCATGGGTCTTTGTTCTGCACTCTGTTTTCACTTTGCTCTTCCTCATAGGAGTAATTCCACCAACTTCACCTGGATACCCACACAAGTAATTCTCAACACAAGTCACACCTATAGAACTAGGACCATGCTACCAAAACCCCAGTTATACTAATGGAAGTAGTACTTACAAAATGCGATGACTAAGTCTTCTTAAATGCACTGCTCTTTATTGAGATGAATGACTCCTTCAGTGTTGTTGGTGGGGACTCCATCCAATTCAGCTAAGCAGTTTGCGTATGATTAGTTTCATTGACTTGAATGGGATTGTTTATGTGCTTAGAATTAACCATGTGCTTAATTGCTTGACTGAATTCATACCTTAACAACAGTGGATGCTTTTAACTACCAAACAGCACAGAAGGAAGCCTGTGTTTTCTTCTTGGCCACCATCCAATATTGAAATCATTCTCTCCAGTCTACAAAGCCAGATCAAGATATGATCAAATGTTTTTTCTGTGTTCACAATCAGTGAGGGGTACATTTTTTCTTAATCCCACAGATACTGGTTAATTATTTTTCCCAGTCCTGCCTAGCTCAATCTACTCTCCAGAAAAGTGGATTTTAGAACCCTCCAGTGCTGATCAATCAGAATAGGTCTATCCGACCTGGATTATTCAGACAGACAAATAATATTATTCTTCACACAGAAGAAGAGCTTAACAGATATGCAAGCCTGAGACTAAGCACCGGAGGATTTTAAATCTCATGAGCCATGCTGAAGAGGCAGGAGGGAAGCCATCCAAGGTGCTTTGACAGGAAATTGCCAATTTTCAGGAAACTGATGATGAAGAGTCAAAGGAAAGGAGAGATTAGGTGAAATAACACCCTCCCTCCCCTCCAACATTTCCTTTGTGTGTGTCATTGTTGTCTCAAGGCAAAAAAGTTCTCTTTTTTTTAAGAAAGCCAAGGCCGTTAACAGTCATGAGAAGCTTGTGGAGGAAATTCCTTGGAGTAGGCACTCTGTTCCATCAGCCTTAGACTGACATCAGATGGCACAGCACAGAACAAAAGACTTTCCAAGGGTTTTTCTCTCCATTTTAAAGTAGTGCAACCGAGAGGGTACAAGCAGGGCAACAGCCCTGGGCACTGTCTCTGTGGGAGGGTGCAAAAAGAGCTGTCACTGCAGAGATGGCTAACCATGCTGCCATAAATCAACACAGAGGCTGCCCTGTTATGCCTATACGTCTTTATTTAAAATTTCCTCTCATCAGCCACCTTAGAAGCCTCTCTTCCACATCATCCTAAATGATTGCTCCCCATCTTTCAAGAGCTTATCAGAGAGTTAAGTGAGAACAACTATAACAAGCTACTTCATAAGCTTGCTGACCAAAGGCTTCATGCATCTTTCTACCCTCACACTCTGGATTATTTTTCTCTTATTATTTCCCCAGTTGAACTCCCATGTAAAGAGCAAAACAACTAGGTTTAGGCTGCTGAATTGCTGCTAGAGGTTATGTCACTTCATCAGTCCTTTAGAACAAGAGGAATTTAAAAACTTTTGCTTTTGAGTTTTGAAGGAAATACATATGGAAAACTTGTAAATATATAAGATATCTTATATAAGAATATAAGATGACCCCCCAATAATTAGATTTTATATATCTGTATATAGATAATTTCTATATATAATTTACAAGTTTTCCATATGTATTTCCTTCAAAACTCAAAAGCAAAAGTTTTAAATTCCTCTTGTTCTAAAGGAATGATATATATAGATATAGATATATAAAAACTAATTATTGGGAGGTCATCTTATATTCAAGAAAATGCAGTATACTGCCATTGTGGGAGTCAGGGAAAGGTTATTTGACAATGTAGGGCCAGATTTTGCTCTAGGCAAGATCAGGAAGAATTTTGCCATAGACTTTAACAGGAACAGAACGCAATCCATTTTCTTTTATTATTTCACTCCCAAAATAGATTTGTTGATTGAATGAACTGTACAAGCCAACAACTGCCTGGTATTTGTATCTCTGCAACTGTGTTAATGTGTTGTATATACATTTGTTACCATATATTTACACTGCTAACAAAATTACATTTGTAATGATATGAAGCTACAAGGACTAGCTATTGTAACCAATTCTATTACTACCAATCTCCATAAATATTAATTAATGTTCCACACTAAGATACTTAATCTGCCACAAGGAATCATAATCATTTCATTTTCATAGAGTATTTTGCCTTACCCCTAAAATTTCCATGACAATAACCCTCCACAGTTTATGAAAGACATTAGATCAGTTCAACAAAATGAAAAGTGCAAATCATCCAAGCAGAATTAAAAGACACTATAATTTCTCTCTCAGAATTTATGTAACATTCTCATATTCAAGAATAATTGTTATGTTCATCTAGAAAAAGCAAATAGTGTATTTCTTGTGGAGGCAGATCCCTAGAAGGCCTAGTAATGGACATTATTTCATGCCTCCACAATCAGGGACCCAAATAGGTCATTCAAATCTATAATCAAATCTCTTCTTAAACTTTCCTTTTTATAAACTAAACAGATTGCACTCCTTTAAGTTCTTGTTATTCAAAGCTACTTTCCTGATTTCAGCAGAGTTATTTCAGATTTACCCTGCTGAAGAGAGACAGATGAAAGTAATGCGGTTAATTAAAAATGCAACAGTAAATTGGGTTCATATGGTTTCAAACAATGAAAGTTAGAGCAAAACAGCTCCTTCATCAGGAATTAATTATTAAACATTTGTATATAGCAACAGGTGCATGTGGAACTTTAAGAGAAAAATGAGACCTAGTTGTTACCCTGCACATCTGTCATTTTAATGAGTGATTTTGTATCAATTTTAATCTTCTGTAAGATATTAGTACCACACAAGCAGCTTCTCTCCTTAGATCTTCTTAGGTCCAGACAGTGCCTCCAGAATTAAAATAGCAGGAATTGCTTCCCCTGTTCTAGAAACTTAATGGGCTTCCTGGTGAATTGTACTTGGGTTAGGGGAGCTTTGGGCAGATGTTTGCAATTTAGCATAACATTCCTTATAGTTCAGAAAGTATACTGGGCAAGGGGAGAAGCATAATGGGGGATAATGTTAGGGCATCAAATCTCCACACCTATGTTAAGTGGCGTTTCATAGGGGACATAATAGCTTAGAACAGGAAGTGGAAATTCTCTCATTGAAACAGGGAGAAGTGAAGGAAGTAAAAGGAATGCTGGGGTATATTAGTGACCAAAAGTCATTGGAACTTCACATCTCATCTGAAGAACAGCAAAATGGACATTGTCAAGGAGCAACAAATTAAGGATGCTTCCTTATAAAGATAAAGGAAGGGGGTGAGGGGCAGGGAAACCATCAGGGCCGTCCCTAAGGGGGGTGCAAATCAGGGCACTGGCACAGGCCCCACACTTTGGAGGGCCCCGCAGAACTGGGTGGAGCAGCTGCGGCCCCTTCTGCAGGGCCCACCTAGTGCTTATGACTGCACCACCACCGGCTTCGCATCTGGCCGCTCGCCACCCCCACTTCTTCCCCTCTACCGCCCACTGCCACTGGCTTCTTCACATCCAGGCCCTGCACTGGCTGATTTGCCCCAGGCCCCGTACCCTGCTAGGGTCGTCTCTGCTGCCCACTACCTCATCAGTTCCTACAGTTGCCAGGTGTTTCTTGGAGGTCCCACCTCAGAGCACCGACTCAAATGAATTATGCTTACTTTGAGAGATCTGCCAGGATTACAGCAAAGGGCACTAGGGATGCAGGCAAGCTGTAGAGTTGTCAAGATTCAAATAATCAACAGAGCACAGTAAAGACCAAGTGGTGGCTAGTCACTTAAAACACCTTCAATCTATAACAATAGTCTTCAAATGAGACCTCAAGCAAGGAAGCTAGGACATTCTTATTTTACCCTAGATGATCTTGCAGAAAACTCTTTCTACATAGTTGTAGCATTTTTGTCCCATTTGCACAGGCAAGGAAAGTGCCTAACTGGGCAACCATGTACTATCAATTTTGTTTGTGTGTTTTAGGGAACCAGAGGCAATCTAGACCTATCTGTCAAGTTGGGATACTATTTGTGCCCCTGCCCAGTGATATAACAAGACAATGCTGTAAAGATCATACACGACATAAAAATGACTTTATGAAGACGAGTCACGCATGATGCCAGATGGACTCGAGGGGAACACCTCCAGACCTCAGGTTGGGGAGGACCGGGTTGGAGAGCTTCTGGAGGGGCTGGACGTCTTCAGGTCAGTGGGTCCAGATGCTCTCCACCCCAGGGTGCTGAGGGAGCTAGCTGGGGTTATTGCAGGGCCCTTGGCACGGCTCTACGAGCCCTCGTGGTGCTCGGGCCAGGTGCCAGATGATTGGAAGATAGCTAACATGGTCTCCATCTTCAAAAAAGGGAAGAGAGAGGACCTGGGCAACCATAGGCCCGTCAGTCTCACCTCTATCCTTGGGAAACTCTTTGAGAAGATCCTCAAGGAGCACATCTGTGATGGGCCGGCTTCAAGGAAGATGCTCAAGGGCAACCAGCATGGTTTCATTAGGGGCAGGTCATGTCAGACCAACCTGATTGCCTTTTATGATCAGGTCACAAAGGCAATGGATGCAGGTGTTGCCGTGGACATAGTCTTTCTAGACTTTAGCAAGGCTTTCGACACTGTCTCCCACCCCATCCTCATTAATAAACTAGGCAACTGTGGCATTGATGCCTACACAGTCAGATGGATTGCAGATTGGCTGAAGGGTCGTACTCAGAGGGTGGTGGTGGA
>NW_017729022.1:70305411-70306688 GCF_001723915.1 Gavialis gangeticus
GGACCTTGTCGTGCATCCACAGGTGCATCTCAAATAGAGCCAGGGAGGTGATCCTCCCCCTCTATGCGACGCTGGTCAGGCCACAGCTGGAGTACTGCGTCCAGTTCTGTGCGCCCCATTTCAGGAGGGATGTGGACAACATTGAAAGGATCCAGAGGAGGGCCACCCACATGATCTGGGGACTACAGGGCAGACCCCACATTGAAAGACTGCGGGACCTAAACCTGTTCAACCTTCACAAGAGAAGGCTGAGGGGGGACCTGGTGACTATCTATAAACTCACTAGGGGGGACCAGAAGGGTTTAGGGGAGACACTGTTTCCCCTAGCACCCCCTGGCATGACAAGGAACAATGGACACAAATTATTAGAGAGTAGGTTCAGATTAGACATCAGCAAGAACTACTTCACAGTTAGGGCGGCTAGGAGCTGGAACCAACTTCCTAGGGAAGTGGTGCTGGCTCCTACCCTGGGGATCTTTAAGAAGAGGCTTGATGCCTATCTGGCGGGGGGGTCAGACTTGAAGATCTACAAGGTCCCTTCTGACCCGACTTCTATGATTCTATGATAAAAATAGGTGTGATTTGTCTTCGCAAAGCCACTGAGAAGCAGAAATATGATTATAGAAAATGAGCACAGAGACAATGGAATCAGAATGGAAGTTCAGGTGAGATGAAAAAAAATGCCATTTCCATTTCAAAATTCAGACATTTTAAGGCCAGAAAGGACCATGACGTTCACAATCTGACCTCCAGCATTGGACTAGCCATGGGCGGTCATGCACCAATTCCTACATTAAGCCCAGTATCTTGGGTTGAGCAAGAGCATGTCTTCTGAAGAGGGGTCTCCAAGATGGAGAATTTACCATATCCACTGGGAAACTAATCCAGTAATCAAGGTCTTGGTCTCAGTCTCTGTTCCCCTCCTCCCCACCCCCCCGCTTGGTGGGAGATTATGGTGTTTAAGGGAAAAGCCAATTTTCTTTATGCCTTTCAGACCAGTCCCATGACATAATTCAGATTCTGCACATCCCAGAAATACAAGAGCATTCTGGGAGTATTGTGGCAAAAATTTGTCTTTCCCACAGGGAAAGCCAGGAGTGACTCAGCTGTGCGGGGAGGGGTGGGGGGTGTCACTTCTACTCTGAGTCACTCAGCATCTCCCCCCCTCCCAAAATAAATCCAGAAATTTCAAAAGGAATCCATTGTGCTAAAACATTGACCTGATGGAGTCTTTGAGTACCTTGCAACAGAAGAATTGCTGTATTTTTGTGCAGGGG
>NW_017729022.1:70306842-70321996 GCF_001723915.1 Gavialis gangeticus
GGGGGGGGGGGGAGTGAAAAACAGAAAAATAAGAGTTGGCAATTTCCAAGGGCTGCCTCAAGTCTAAAAAGGTTGAGAATCACTGGTCCATGGTGTACTGTATTCTTAATCATGTCTACAGCAAAAAGTCATTAAAAACAATACTGCAGCCCCACTTGAGATATATAACTGTAGCTGAAGTCAGCTAAGCTTGTAGCTGTAGCCAAGATCAACCATTGAGTTCAGCTATAAGTAGGATGCACCATCTTAAAAAAGTCTGATCATTAAGGATTTAATATAATAATTTTAAAAGAATTTCCTCCTCCTCCGTGTCTGTTGTTGGACATCCCAAGAGGAGACATGTTTTTCACAAGAAATTTGAGAAAATAATGGTCTCTTATAGATGCAGGAACAGCTGAGTTACTTTTCTGTTCTATTCTTATTCTGGATGTACCATGTCAATATCTTACATGTTATCCTGATTTGCTACTAAATTATTTAAGTATTATTGTAAATGGATTCAGCATTAATGATGTGTACAGTTACAGTAATTCCCTTGCACCTCTTGTTGTTTCTACACACTAGATAAGAAACCCCCTAGTAATAAAAATTGTTTGGTTAAAGCAGGCACTGACACCCCCACCCCCAGGGTTTGTTTGTTTTTTTTAACTGACTTCCTAATTTTATAACTCCAAAATATTAGGCGCACAAGAGATTTGATTTCCAAGAGCTCCGAGTAAACTTTTTATCAATTGGTTTCATTGAGGGCTACAGATCCTCAGCAGTTTTTTTTAAGAATACAGGTACGTTTGTCTTAAATATGGACATGGGTGCCTAGCTTTAGGTCTCTAATTCTGAAAGTCTTGTCAGAAGAATTTACCTTCTGAAATGTCAGAGGACTGCTGTGGTATTTTTAAAAGGTAGCTTTGTGCATCATACCTTGAAGATCACACCTGGGTGCCCAAAAAACACAGCTGTGTTTCTTCATTCTTTAAGGTCTTTTTAAATAAAAATAAAAAGAAGAAAGAGATCAATATTAATGAAGTAGAGTTCAATATTCCCTAATGTCTTTGCCTTCCTAACCTATTAGAGCTTAAATCTGCAGTCCACATGCATCTTGAACTCAAGTATACAAGCGGAACCATGGGGGAGGGGGGAAAGAGGCAGGGAGGTCCTAATTTACCAGCAGATACCTAACTTTATACATCCCTACTTGCAGATTTTGGCCAAAGTTTTTTGGAGAAAGCCCAGAAAAAACAGAAGTGTGGTATTTAAAAAAAATGGTATTCATAATGTTCTTGGAAATGTAATGCACATGAACACATAAAACAAAATATAAATGCTAACCCTTCATCTGAAAGCTGTCCTTGAAACCTTGGGTTCTTAGTACGGGAGGCAAGAAGCTTTTACAGTATTCTAGTACCCTAGATCAGACAAATGGGCCTAATTCTGTAATCTTGGACTTGTGCAAGATTTTGGGACAGGCTAGCAAAAGAAGTTGTGGAATCTCCATCCCTGGAAAATTTCAAGGGCAGGTTAGACAAACACTTGGCTGAGATGGTTTAGTCAGGGATGATTCAACCTGCAGCAGGGGGCTGATCTAAATGACCCCCAAGGTCCCTTCTAGTCTTACTTTCTTATGCTGTAGTCCTCCAAGTACTCTAGTCCTACTGGTTTCAGCAGGACTGGCCACAGAACTAAAAGCCCCTGCAATATCAGACTTCCTAGAATGGAGTCCTTAATCAGCCTCACCGTAGATATTGAGCTTTTAAAAGTACTACCTCTGTGGGGCTGTCAGATTAGAAATAGAACTAACAATTTTTCAAGATCAAAATTCTTTACCTTACCCTCCTAATGAAATTGTTAAAATGTTAATTCTCATCTTTAAAGTTCTTTAAATAAGGTTTTGGTACACGTACTAGACGTGGACTCCAGAGCCGTAAGTGCAGTTCCCAGCTCCGCCACAAGCGCAAGACCGACCATGCCAGCAATCTCCAGGTCTCAATTCCACAACTGTATAACGTTAATGTTGAAAATTTATTTCAAAGGAGAAGTCTTTCAGTTCTGTTCCTAGATCTGAAGCCAGGGTGAGTATTCAGTGAAAAGCCATTTGTTCAGATATGACTAATAACTTCATTAAAAAAAACAAAACAAAATGAACAACAACTCAAAAGAATGTTAAAATGTTGTGGCTAAACTGTCTAGACCAGTACAGAGTTGTAAAATATTCCATTTAGTTAAGGAAATGCACTTGAGAGCAACTACAGCCTTAAGCTGGCAGCTTTTCCTACTGAATTGCGGGCACAAAAAAATACTTGTGTGTTGACAAGTTGTTAGTTTTAGATTATCCAATCTGTCATTTCCCTTAGGTTGTCTTTATTACCTCATGCATGTTTTACACTACATCAGTCAGCATGTACCAGAGAGAGTCAGATCCTGAGACTTTGCATCTGTGTATACCAGGTGTGGATTAGACCCTCAGATTTCTCACCCTTCCACCTGATCCTATTCCCCTCAATAATATTAGCATCCTGGAGCATGGAGGAGGGAAACCTGAACTGTTAGGATGTGATCATAAAGCTGACTGAAGGCAGTGGAACTACCACTGCCCTCAAATGGCTTTGGAGCAAGCCCAAAGACAGCATCTCTTGCTGCCCTTTAACACTGTGTTAAAAGGCAGTTTTGGCCTCATAAAAGTCTGCTAATTCCATGACAAGAACTGCCACTGAAAATGCAGAAGTTAATTTTAAAAACAGGTTACAAAACTTGGTCCATAAAACAATCCCTTACTAGCCCACGATCCCAAGCCACATTGTGAACTGCAAGTGATCATCTCAACAGACATAGCATGTGTATACATAAAGTGGAGACCAAAAGCAGTTCAGATGTCAAGGAACAGATGACAGGGAAAGATCATATATATGACAAAAGGACAAACAAGAAAAAATGTTTGTACACACACACACACACACTTTTATATTTATATTTACATTAGCAGGAAAGAGGGTAAGGCGGCAAAGAGTACCAACAACAATAATCAAGCTAAGTAAGTTCCCAAGAAGAAATTATAGTTTCCAACACCAAAGGTATAAAACTCCCCCTGGTTTGGATTATTTTGTTGAGGATGGTAATGTTAAGCAGAATGCTTAAACATGCAGAAATATTTGGAACAAAATTATAAACCCCACTATTAAGAAAGCTTATTTTCCCCAGAGTTGCATACAATACTACCACAAAGTCCTTTAGAGAGTCATTTTGCCAAATGTTCATTCACATTGCAAGCAGGTGGGGAGGGGAAAATGAAGGAGAAAAACACTTTGTCATCAGGCAGGAGTGGACAAAAAGTTGGATGAAACATTTTTCTGTTGGAAAATACCAAATTGTCAAAATAAAAAAAAAATTTCATAGGAAAACACAGGTTTGATTTTCATAAAAGATTTTTTTTTAAATGAAATGAACTGTTTCAATAATGTTGCAGCTTCATCAGAAAGGAAAATGTCAATCTTTTTCAAAACAAAGATCAATTTGAAATGTATTTTTATTACAACTTAAAAATGAACCCTGCTTTTATAACATAAAAGTAAGCTTAAAAATTGAAATCTAAATTAAACTTTGACTGAACCATAACTATAAGTCTTAAGCCCCAGTTCTGCAAATTGTTCTGTGTGGGTCTGGTGCTATATTCACATGCTGCTGAGATGAGTAGCAGGCCTTACAGTAATATTCAATGCAACCACTTGCAGAGAACCAACGTAGGCCATACTAAGGCTTGGTAGCAGAACTCATGGAGATGGACCATCAGATCTACATGCCTATATATGAGTCTAGTAGTGTGAAACAGCCTGAAAAGGAGCACTCATTACTATTTTGGCCCTTAGATTAGAATAGCAGCTGTGGAAAAGCCATACAGCAACCTCATTCCAGAGAAGAGTTCAATGCCATGCCCCAAGCCCTGTTTACTTCCCTATTTACAAAGTCTAATTACAGGCATTCTGAATAAAGAGTAGCGGATTTCACATTCCTGTTCTAACCACATCATTATCTTACACAAGACAATAGGAACAGCCTGAAGAGAAGATAACAAATTCTATGCAGATCGCAGTTCAACAATAGCTACTTCAACCACAAATAAGACAGGCCATTTCCACACTATACCCATGACCTACAACATTGTTCCCTACTACTAGTCAACTTAACCTGTCATGAATGCCCTGTCCTCCATTTATAAAACCACACAAATTAAATACTTGGAAACTGCAAAGCTTAACAGATTGTATTGGTCCCAATATCATCCAAATGGCTCTCTTAAGTGTAGTTTGATATTTTTCAGACTAACAAGCTGCCAGCGTTTCCCAGCCTAAAAGCACATGTTGAACCTACTGGGCAAAATGGATGAGTGGGCTTTACTGAATCACTGCTGTAAGTGGCTTTTTATCTCACCAGGATATAATGGCTCTGTGAAGAACAGAGTATCCAAGGTATGGGCCAAGCAGTTCTCAGGTAGGCGCTGTAACAGCAGAACCAACAGCCAAGCTTGGGACTAAGAGGTTAATGTGTCAGTAAAGCCAGACTCTAGAGGAGTGAGTTTAACTCAGCACAGCACATAGACTTTATACGTCAGGTTTAGATAGACACCAGCTTGTACATCCTAACATCAAATGCCATTAAGCACAGAGCATCACATATGTTATTCCTATACATTGGTGACCATGGAAACCTGCCAAAGAGTAGACCAACTGTTCAGTGCCTGCAGGACTGCTCAGAGAACAGATGTCCTGCTATAAGAACTGCCAACAGTACTAAAGGTGATCTTTCAGAAACTGAGAGTGCCCTCATTGATGACTTTGATTCTCTGAGTTTTGTTCTATTGCTTCCCAAGAGCATTTACAAAAAGTCTTAATGAATGAAGATATCCATTTTAACCCAAACAATGTGGTCCAATGCTGCATAACAGTCACTTGAAATCAGCCAAATTATAGATGTATGAGACTTATTTAGGGGAATATTTGTATTGTGTATTAGGGGTGTAGTTTGTAGTCGTGTTTGTCTAAGGATATAGGCAGACAAGGTTCTCTGGGTGAATCACCAAAGAACCTTGTCTGCCTAGATCTTGTATTCGCATTCAAAGAAATACTGGTAAAAGCATCTGACTAATGAGCAGTGGTCAACGCTGCTTACTATGAAGAAAAAACACAACTCAGTGACACTCACTGTCAGTACAAGGGGTACAAAACCTTAATACAAGACTGAGATACAAAGGGGCATACCGTAAGCCACTTTATGAGGCTGATAAAATACTTAGACTGCAGATTCTTCTGGACTCTGAACTTTTGCTACTATATATAGACCACATTAAGAGACTCTTACCTGTGCTGAATGGCACTTTCCACCACAAGTGGTTCTACTGAAATCACTGAAACTACCTGGTGGTGGGGGTGGGGAGTAAGATGCTGCCTACTAGAATTATCTAGCTGTATATGATACTACATACATAAACTAGGTAGGAGCAGGGTGAAGGCTGGAATGTAACCACAGACTGCTGAATCAAAAGAAACAGCTGAGTCTATCCTAAAAAAAAAAAAAGTGTACACGAATCATGTTTTAGATCCAGGATACTCGTATCTCTTATGTTTTGCCAGTAATATTTTCTTTGCAAGTTTAGGACATGTGTCCAACAAGATATTTCTTCAGGATAACAACCTGCAGGACAAAGTAGTCTGTATTATCTCTTTTTTTTTTTTTTTTTAAAGAGAAAAAATAAGAAAGGTTAACCTTCTGGAAAAGGTGTTTCCCTTTACTAGCATTAAAATTAAAATTGTAATGCATTAAACTCATGGGCAGGTCACAATGGTGCATCCTGTAAGTTCTTAACAGAAAATCTACAGTGCATGAAATAATCAAATATCAAGCTCTATCTAGCATTCAGTAGAAAATTAGTTCTGAACACAGTCAAGCCTTTTACAAGCAGTCCGTAAGTACATAATGTGATTGAAAATTTAAGGCCCTAGCAAGGGACATAGGAAACCTAGGTTCTATTACTGACTGTCCCTTTGCTCTGTTGCGTCCCATTGGGCTGTGAACCCCATTTCTTCCCCCCCACTCTGCTTTGCCTACTTTGGCTAGCAACTCTTTGGGGCCGTCTTTGGTACAATACCTCGCACAATGTTCCCAATGGGACCTGTAGACTACTGTACAAGAAGTCCCAAATGCTCTCTATAGAGTAGTAAAAGGCTGAAAATCTATTTAATACTGCATAAACTGACAAAGTACTGAGTCAATCACCAATTTTAAAAAAAGGAGAGGTATGAATGGCAGGCTGAAATCTCATAGTTAAGGATAGGCAGGGAAGTAAAAAAATGACCTCCCCTGCCCCCCACGTAGCCTTAGGTAGGTCTGTGCTCTCCTCCACTTACTCATCTGCAAAGGGCTAGCAATAAACCCCAGAGAAGCACCCGTCATAAGGAAAGAAGCAGAATTCAGTCCAGTAGTCTTTCCTGTACAAGCGCAGGGGCACTTGACCCGATGATCTGTAAAAAGTCCCTTCCAGCCCCTAACAACTATGAAACTATGAAGTACCTTTGTAGGGTCCACTCTGACACTCAGTGCCTCTTCAACGGTCCCCCTTCAAACTGGTTGGCTGTACGAGATTCACAGGCCACTCTCCAGCTGGACAGAGGAGAGTACCCACAGGCTGCACGAACTCTTGTGCATGCAACCCTTTGCTTGGGTGATGAACAAAGGCTAGAATTTGGCCTATAGTTTGTTTAATCTCCAAAGCTTCTTGTCACAAACCTGCAGTGAGTTACACTCATTGGAAAAACCTCATCAACTAATCAGCCATATCAGCTGGGAATTTTGACCAGCGCAGCATCAAAACAAATCTTGCCCATTTCCCCAGCCAATTGTTGGCTGGCTACCATATTCAGCTCCTTCCGCTCCCTCTCACTCACAGCTGTACTCACTGATAGGCTTAGTGCCACAGACATTTGGCTGCAGATTTGCCCAAAGTGTAACCTACTGTACAAATCACAACACAGTACAAAGCCATGCTATGGCTGCTGGACAATGCAACCGTAGGAGTAAGAAGCTATTCGTGGAGTCAATGCTGGGAGTCTGACAAACTGGCTTATTCCAGAAAGATTTCTAGCTGAATTTAAGGACTAAATTCCAGAAACTATAGTTATTCTCTGCATGGCATTTCCATCAAAATTAAAGGGTATTCTGAATATGAAATGATCTTCTGGGGGGAAGTACGAGGTAAGTTTATTGCAATTAAAAGCTACAAGAAAAAACACTTAACACAACAAAACTAATCAACTGAGAGCATTTCTCCTCTCCTCCCTCCGCCTAACCATGTTGTATTTTTTTCATCCCTAATGTCAAACAACAAAATCTCACCCAGACCTGTGCAGCTCCATGTAATTGTGGAGAAAACTTTAGGGGACCCTAACAGCTCGGGCCCAGATCCTAAAAAAAGTAGTTAGGTACCTAATTATCACTTGAAACATCCCTCTACAAACCTGGATCTCAGAAACTAACAAGAAAATCAAGAGAGATGTTTGGTTTTGGGAGGGAGAGTGGGGAGGGAAGTAAGCTAGCGAACCATGACTTACTTTTCAGTGTCCGCTGTTAGCAAATACTGACCGAGACATGCTGGGAACATCTACACATTCATTAATGCATTGTAGTTACTGTGCATTAAGTTTAGCACCTGTAATAACAGGTACTAACTCAATGTGCAGTAATCCAGCACTACTGTACCATAGCACCAGAGCACACCTTTTAAGCAACATTAATGTGCAGTAAACTAATTCTACTGCACATTACCCTACTAACATGGCTTTTGTCATGACACACTAATGCACAGCAGAATTAGTCTACTGAACATTTAGCATCTTGTGCAGACATGTCCACTAAGGAGGTAACAATTACTTTCTAGCAGACCAGGCCCTTTGTTCCAAGAGGCCCTACACCAAATTAAACGTTGGGCTGTGACATCACAAGATGAAACTGCAGACCCGCAACCCTGCAAACCATCCGACAGGTAGTAACGGGGCCCCTAAGGAGTACAAGAACAGCCCTAGAATACACACAAACTCTCCAGGCAGCCACAAACAAAATACAGAAATAGAAAAAATAAACTCTAGTATGATGGCTTGCTAGCCCAGAGCACTAACACCAGCCTGAGGACTGAAGTGGAAGGAGAAGCACTACAGATAAACAGCTAGTAAAATAAGAAGGGGTGGGGGGAAACTGTCATAACATCTTCCAAAGTTTAATGCCATGTCTTTTTTCCTTCTTCTTTTATGCCCCAGAGCAGACACTGTCAAATAAAAATGATACTGTGAGTTAGATTTGCAGGTCTCCCCGCCATCTCCCACTCCAAGAGGATGTTCTATGCCTCTAGCGCCATAAGCAATGACACTACATGGCAACCATGCACAGCAGCCTCCTGCTGGGCTAAGAAGTGATTTACGATGGATAATGTGCAAGCTGCAGATTTATCACAGAGGAGGATCTCCACCTCAGCCTTCATTCCTGAACATGGCTTGGAAATAATTACTGCGAGGTACTGCTCCCTCTCTCCCAAGTATCCCATTTGGGCAGGCTGCACATAGATAACAGCCTAGTGGAGAGGATGTCAGAAAGAAGGCTAAGCAGCCTGTCACACTGAGGATGGGGGAGAGGAGGGGAGGAAGATACTACCTGGGGGAGTAAAATGCTGAAAGGCGAATCTACAATTAATATTTTAATAGAAGCATTACATTTCAATAGATAGGGAGTGGGCGTTGTTTCTAACCGTGAGAACAGAAGCCTCTGAGTCAGGACCCCTTGGTCTTATTTTCAGCTTTCTGCCATGTGTTATCTAAAAATGATTATGAGCCTCTGTTTGTTCATCTGTAAAAAGGGAAGGAGGAGCTGGTACTATTTATATGTTTTACAGGGTTGTTGTGAAAAGTGTTTCAAGAACTTTAGACAGGAAAATACTTTAAGGCAGGTGTGGCCAACCTGTATCATGCCTGCCACAAGCAACTCAGGCAGTCTGTGTGGTACATGGAGGATCATGGAGAAAGTAGGAAGCACAACTGCAGATAGGGCAGGAAGCAGAGCAGTAGATCAGGCAGAAGGGAATTGGATTGGCACATGGGAAGAGGGCAGGGCTTATGTTTGTGACATGCCTACCACAAAGCTTGGCTCCCACAGCATTAAGGTCATAATTTTCAAAAGCACTTACTAGGCTAGATTTGCAAAACACTGTTCTGTCCCCATTTTAGGCAGTAGAATAAGTAGACCTCCCTGTGGTAGGTGCTGAAAATATCATGGTGGGGAGTGGGGAGAAGAGAAAGGAAGAAGGGAAATCAGTCAATCAATCCACCCTTGTTTTTAGATGCCTAAATTAGAGCTGAAATACAAGTCCAGAAGTGCTTCCAACAGCAGATGTTTGGGGCAAAACCTTGAAGATATCGTCAAGCTTTTGCCCCAAACATCTGCTGTTGGAAGTAATGAACTGGAAACAAAAATAAATAAATAAACAATAAACCCCAACTCTTAAAGGTGACTTTTGAGAGCTAACGGCTCTTGAAATTTTAAATAAATAAATAGATAGTGTAGGTTTTCATATACCAAACTTAAATTTAAAATCAAAACAGTGAATTTTGTGAAGACTAAACTGATATGCCACAACTATGAAGTTATAAAAGTACCAACAAATCAATACAAGATTGCAAACCTTAAATAAATCAGATATTGATTTTAAACCAAAATTCTGCCTAGATGAAGTGGACAAGAAAATTACTGCAACTAAGAGTCATCTATCTTTACTGTACAGACACTTTATGTTTTGAGAGGGAGGATGTGGCACAAGAACATTGTTCATATTACAAAAGAAATTAATGATCTAGAAAATAAGTCCAGGCACTCCAGGTGAATGAACTAAGAACTCTAAGGAAGGCAAGCAAAGAGGTTTCAAAAATAGTAAAGTATCATCTTAACAGATCCAATATGCAGGATAGCTCGGAGAGAGACTTCCACATCCACAATCATACCTCTCCATAATACTTTACTTTGCAGTCATTCCGAGTGGAAAATAAATTTCAATTAGAAGTTATGAATAGCTACAAAGAAAATGCACTGCATTCAGGCAACCCAGTCCTATTTAAGGAACAGTCCTTATTCTTTAGGAAGACATCTAGGTTGCTTTTTCCAACCCCACCCCCTAAAAAGCCCTTCTCTTAGGTCTGTGTTTTTCGAAGGACTTAAAAGCTGGGGGTAGGTTTCCCCCTGGCCACAATGCTGGCATGAGGCAGTCCTGAAGGAATCCTAGTCAGCTACGGAAGAGTGGTATTTTTTCAGTAGTAAAGGGCCAAATGAAGACACCTGTGCTATCATCTCTTTGCTGGTGTTGGCATGAGAAGCCAGGAAATACAGGACATTGCCAAATCTTCTCTATGCGCTAGACATGGGTGGATCCAGGATTCTGAGAAGGGGAGTGCAGGAACAACAACCAGTGCTACAGGAATGGCTGCACCTTCCTCCCGCAACGAGCAGACCATGCTGCAGAAACAGTAGCAGCCAGGGACTATTTTTTTCTTTTAAGATCCAGAATCAAGCAAGAACCTTCTTCACCCCATGTCTCAGTACTCCAATCCCTTCCTCTCCATGCTCAGTGACACTTCCCCTATCCTCCAATTCCCCCCTCCCCCACTGCTGCCATCGTCCTTGCCATCTCTGGCTGACCCAGGGGCAGGGGAACCACTACAGCTGCTCCTGCCCCAGTCCCACTGGGCTGCATAGGGAGTGGAGTTCAGCTAGGGACAGAAGCAGAAATGGCAGCATTGGGTGGGTTCCCTGGCCTTATCCCTGCTCCCAGGCTGGCAAGGTACACCTGGGAGACCAGGCAAGGAGGAGGAACCTGCCCACTACAATCACTGTCACTGTTCCTGGCTCAGCACAGCTCCCTGCACAGCCTAGCTGGAGTGGGGCAGGAACAACTCTGGAGCTTCCCATGCCCCCAGGTAAGCCAAGGACAATGTGGACAGCAGCAGTGGCAGGCAGGGTGAGGATAGGGTGGGGTGGGAGGAAAGAAAATGGGTGAGGAGAGGTGGTGCAACTGAACATGGAGGTGAAGGGATGGAGTGGAATTCTTACCTGCTTTCAAGAATTGAAGAAAGCCCCCAACTGCTAGTCCCATAGTGTGAGCTGAAAGGGGGTACTGACCACACTGGTGTACCCCTCTGGATCCACCCTTGGCCCCAGAGTGCCCTGTTGCCAACTGAATCCCGTGAGAACATTGACCATGTTACATGAAGCCCTCAGGCCACACTTGTGAGAGTTTAGCTGTGATGTAGGTGCCCAGGCCTGCAGTAGGCCACTAGAAGCTACCTGGGGGTCAGCAGGGTTGAGACACAGGCTACTGGAGCCAAGAGAGGAGATTCAAGAGATGTAGTTCAAAACATAAGGCAAGCTCAGGAGCCAGGAGCCAGGAGTCAGAGAATCAGCGCCAAGCTCCAAGGGAGATGCAAGGTCAGGGTCAAAGAAGAAGTCAAGGAAGTCAGGATGCCGGGGGAAACCAGAGGGAGTAGGGCCAGCCACTTTTGTACATGCCCTGTCCTTTTCTTCACCGGATTCAAATTAACTACAGCTGTGTACCTGGACTTAAAAAAATGAGAAGAATGTATTTCTATTTACTTTTTAACTCATTTTATAGCTCTCCAATATTGGCAGGTTCATGATATATGGCAATCCCAAGACTAGTCTTCTTCCATCAGCCTGCAGGTTAACTTTGGTGAACAGGAAATACACAGAAAAAAGAAAAGATAATCTAGTGATTAGGGCACTTGCCTGGGACTCAGGAGACCCAAGCACAATTCCCTGCTTTACCACAGACTTCTTATATGACTTTGGGCAAGTTATTCAAACTTAAATCCGAGAAAGGTAGGCTTGTAAACATCCTGGAGCATCTGGGCTTAGGCTCATTAGTTCCTCAGCTAAAATGGAGATAATATGACTTCTATATAAACACCAGTATTGTGAGGGTATGTACAAGATTGTGCAAGGACGTCAGACCCCATATTTGCCTTAGATAGATGTATTATGAATATAGAGAATGTGACATTCATCTTTCAACAAATCCTCTACAAATTTCTTCACAAAATCATTCCTAGAAGAACATAAGATTATCAATAATGGTGCTTACATAGGTTAGGTAGGAAGAGCATGTATTACAACATCACAAAGAAGGCAGAGCTTAATAGACACCTGCCCTGCATACTTAGAAATTATTTTTTAAATGTTTAATTCTATCATCATTATCCACCCAACCTAAATATGGCCTTGGGTATAGTGCAAGTTGAACATTACATGAGTGCCTTGATCCAAGCTTCAGTCACTTTTAGAGCATAACTGATTTTTCCATTAAAAACAAAAACACACAAACAGAAAAATACTTTACTCCAATTTAAAATATATATTTTTTTAAATGACCATTTCTCTCAAACTTGGTACAAGAACATTTCAGACAAGAAACAGGAAACTTACTAACGAAAGCTGCAACTAAAAACAGACAATAATCGTGGAGATTATTTTGTGACCTTAACTGCAGTGTTTTCTATTAAGCAAACATCGGGCTAGTGGTTGGCTTTGTTTTGTGGGGCTTTTTTGTTTTGTTGCAGTTTTTTTACCCCAAGCTGTTAGGTGGCAATGAGATCTTCAACAAGTGTATGCAGACTACAGAACACTGCGGTTTATTACTGGACAACTAAAAGTACTGTTTTTGGGCTCTGCTACTGCAAGGCCTCATAGGAGCAGTACGCTTGTCAGTGAAGGCATGTCTGTACCGTAGTGTGTCCCAGCAAAACCCAGGAAGATTGCCAAGAAATAAGTCTTGCTCCCTCACTCCTACTTCAATCTATGCTCGTCAATTTGTGAGCTTCAGCATGCAGGCTTGGACCTTATCATAGGAGAGCCTGAATAGAGCACTGTGGGGGCATGTTGAGGGGTGCTTTAAGTCATCTATGTTGCCCCAACTGGAAATTTAGGGCATACAAAAGAACAGAAGCAAGTGATCAGAGCTTTTTGTCAGCAGTGCTCCCACACTTGCCCTGGAGGTGGCATAGATAGGCTCTTGAAGTACAATTCTTCACTATGGAATGGGTTCTGTAGCTAACTGCAACCCCCAGGATGGACTACAGCAAGGGGTTCCCATGATGAACTGCCTCTTCTCACCAATGGGCAAGACTGTGCACAAGTACTCTTAAAGAGGGAGCCCGGCCTAGAAACACGAATGAACCCAAGGCACCACAGCAGCATTCCCAGAGAGAAATATTTGGTGTTGTCATCCAAAGACCTCCAGCATTCATATTTCTCTGCATGCCAAAACTGTTTTTCCCTCCTACAGAAATTCTAGAGAGATCTAACGAAGAGCTTGCCCCACCAATATGTTACTTCAAATTTGATGTCAGCTTAGCTACACTTATTCCAGTAGAGTCACCAACCTAAACTTGTAGGAAGGCATTGATGAATCAGGTCCAATATTTACCTATACATTGTATGCTAGACACCGCCACACAGAGGATTTATGGCAGGATTTTGTTTGCAGTGTTCCACCACTAGATAACTGTATGTGTTGGGGAACTCTAACAGCAAAATGAAATCAATGACACCCAAGTAGCTACCTAACCGAGAGGTATTGCAAGAGATTATGCCCCTTAAGTAGTGCCACTAGATAAATAAAAACTTGCATGCATATAAATACTCTTCAAAAGGTTTGTGAATGGCTTGAGTTTTATCCCATTGTATCTACCAACCTACATAGTTACAGAAGCAAAAGTCTAAGGCAAATTCTCTCAGTCACACAAGTATAAATCCAGACAGGCTCCACTGAACTCACCCTGACAGGCAATGCTGGCTAGCAGCCAGGGCACCACAAGTGAGTCAGCAGACCTAAATCTAAGGCATGTCACTTCTCCAGGCTGCTGTTTCCCTTCCTGCTTTTGCCTGTTGGCTATTTAGACTGCAAGCAAATCAAAATGTATATGCAGCCTGAGGCAAGGACTATGCTAGGTACTAGATAGTAATTCTCAGCCAGAGTGCCAAGGCACACTGGGTACCACAAGATCAGTTGAGAGGTACCGCAGGAGGTATGAGGATAAGTGAGAAGTGAGGAGATAAGCAGATAAGGGCAGGCTCATGCCCTCCCTCCCTGCCTGCTCCCCTACCCCCACTGCCAAGCCCCTTGGCAAGGAAGTACTGTACTAAAATAGACGAGTTTTTGAAATGGGGTGCTGCTCAGTTCGAAGATGATGGAGGAGTGCTTTGAGTATAAAAAGATTAAAAACCATTGGCCTAGCATATTGGGGCCTAAATATACAGTTAGTGCTATTGAAACACAAGAAGAATTAAGAGGAGAAATATATTCCCCTTACATGGGTATAACCCAAGATCATGATTTGGCTCTAGCTCTGCTTCTCTGCTACTAATACAAGTCTTATTTTTTACCTATGGAAAAAAGCAAACAAGTAAAAGTGGAGCATAAAGTGAGTCATTAGGAGCTGGATGAGTCAGTCTGTTTCAGAAGCCATTGCCTCTTGGTAAGTGACAAACCCCTCCGCAATCTGAATTTTGGAGTCTCCTCATCTTATGCCTGCAGTATACAGAGCTAGATCCTGCATGGTGCTGAGCAACTCCCAAGTTCCCTCTGCTCTCACTGAAACAGATTTTGTCCACAGTCAGCATGATGAAATCATACATGGATCAAACTGCATTTAAATCTAGAACAATGGTGAATGTCAATGGAAGAGCTCTATAGCCTAAAATATGAGAAGCAAGGCTGCTGGATTTACAAAGAGATACCTAGTTAATTTTTTAACAAGGAAAGAATGCAGTAAAAGATATTGCATATAATCATGGAATCAATGAGTGGGAAGGGACCTAAATAGATCATCGAGTCCGACCCCCTGCCATGGGCAGGAAGGAGCACTGGGGGTGGCAGGGGTCATAGGACCCCAGCCAGGTCCCTCTATCCAGTCTCCTCTTGAAGATTTCCAGGGAAGGTGAGAGCACCACCTCTCTGGGAAGCCTATTCCAGGCTCTGGCCACCCTTACAGTGAAGTAGTTCTTCCTAATATCTAACCTAAACCTATCCTCCCTCAGCTTGTGGCCATTGTTCCTGGTGACT
>NW_017729022.1:70322205-70335603 GCF_001723915.1 Gavialis gangeticus
AGCAAGACCTCTCTGGACCTGTTAGTGATGCCCCTGTTGATGCAAGACAGGGTGCGGTTGGCTCTGCCTATTGCTTCGTCGCATTGGCGACTCATATTCATCCTGGAGTCAGTCCTGACTCCAAGATCCCTCTCTGCCTCTGTGCTTCTGAGAGGGTCAGCCCATAACCTATAACCATAATGCTGGTTCCCTCTCCCCAGGTGCAGCACCCTGCACTTGTCCTTGTTGAACCGCATCCTGTTCAGATCCGCCCACTTCTCTAACTTATCCAGGTCTGCCTAGATGCAGTCCCTGACTGCCAGTGTATTCACTTTACCCCACAGCTTGGTGTCATCAGCTAACTTGAACAGGGTGCTCTCCACACCCTCGTCCAGGTAGCTAATGGAGATGTTGAACAGCACCAGCCCAAGGACTGAGCCCTGGGGGACTCCCTTGCTCACACTCTCCCAGGTAAATCAATCTGATACAAAGCAATCTGGAGAAAACATCATTGTTCCATATTGTGATTTGCTGTAGCTAGATATTTTCAAATAAATTTTGCTTTATTGGACTGTTTCAGGGCAATATTATACAGGCTTTATTTAGCATTGTGGTTCAAAGACAAGTACAATACTTGGAATTTTAGGCATGTCTATACGGAATAACGCAATGCCGCGTAGAGACATTCAACCTAGCTCCAAATGAGCTAATTTATATCTAAAAATAGCATAGCTTCATGAAATGCAATCCTTTACTTGGACCAGTAGTGCCTAACCTGCAGCCCTTGGAATCTAGCCTGCAGGGCTCTCTCAAGTCAGGAAATTTGGCGTCAGGGGACCAGCGGCACAACCCTCCTCCCACACAGCCAGATCAGAGCAGGGCCACATCCCCTTCCCTCCAAGCAGCCAGGTTGGGGCTGGGCTGCACCCCCTCCCCCAGCACAGCCAGTTAAGAACCAGTCCATGCCCCTTTCTCTCCCTTGTGACACTGGGGCATGCCCCCCTTCCCTCCACTTGGCTAAATTGGAGCAGGGCTACGCTCCCTATCCCCACAGGGCCAGGTTGAGACCAGGCCATGCCCCTTCCCTCACATGTCTGAATTGTGGCTGGGTTAACCACCCCACCCACTCAGTGCAGCCATATGGGGCTCCATTGCACCTGCCCCAGGCATTGGATTGGGTTCAGCAGACAGATCCAGCCCATGGAGGTACTGAGCACCGTCCATCTAACCTGCCAGATAAAAAAAGAAAAGAAAAGAAAAAAGAAAAGAAAAGAAAAAGGGTTGAGCACCCTGACCTGGGCTGATTAGCCTTGCTGAGAAGGGAAGAGAGGTATATATTAGCCTCTGTAAACAGCCCTGCATTGTGCTGTATAGATATGCTTGTGTAATATGAATTACTAACTCTGTGACCATAGTGAGAGGGAACAAAGATGAACTATTAAAAAACAAAAAAAGGCTGCCTGCCGTGTTGTGATAATTCAGAAGCCTGAACTTCTTAAGCCGAGTCACGTTGAACTGACCTTACATTGACAAGGTGACCATGATAAAACATGGTCATCTGCTGCAGCTATAACAAAGCTGAAAGAAGAATTGCAGCCAAATCTACAGAAAAATACAATTCATCCCACCAGACAGCCCAAATCCTGAGGTGGGATGATTCACACAGTTAAGGGCAAGCAAAATGTGGAAGTGGTTGCAAGATCATCATCAGAATCAGCATTTGCACTGCGGTAGCACCTTGGAGACCCAGTCAAGAGCTGGGAGCAGGCACTGTACAAACACAGGGAAAAAAGCCCAAAACAGCATATAGTCAAAAGGTTCGAGTTTTAGACTCTGCTGGCAAACACTGACTTCTAAAGTAGCAGCATTTCTTAAAATTAAATTATTTTAAGAAGGTTAGAAACAAGATCTGGATTAACCAGTTTTATTAAAAGTTATGTTTTTGAAGAAATTTCATTAAATTTTACTTTTACAACTACCAACTGTAAAATGTGTTCATGTGGCATCTAAATTCACCCAGCCCTTTCCTACTGAGAACAACGCTGTGGTATTAAATTGGAGGAGTATCAAGGGCCTGATCAGATTCCTTGTCAATGAGAGTCTTTCAAATAAATCGCAACTGGAGTGGGATCTGAGCCCTGAGAGATCGACAACACTCAACATGAACACTTGGTAGACGCAGATGGCTCAACACGGGATTTATCAAAAGAAATAAATATAATCTTTATTAGTAAGTGAGTACTTAGTTATCTTTGCTGTTGTAAAGAATCATTATAGTTTCCCCTTAGTTACTTAGGCTGCAGACATGTGAAAAACAACCATGACCATGCTTTACCAGAAGAGGCAGAGCATTGGTTCGATCTGGCTCCGCAGCATCTGTATAGATTGGGTGCTTCAGCAGGGCTTTTGGGTGCTTTTAGTCGCAGCTGATTTAATCAGCTATTATATAAAGCCCTGCTAAAGCACCCGATCTCGAAAGACATTGGGTGGGCTGGATCAAACTAATGCGACGCCTCTTCTGGGCATGGGCTGGGCTTGGCACAGGGGTGCCCCAAGTTTAAAGTAAAGCACCATGGGGAGAAGGGGGGCAGGGGGAGGGGAAACACCTGTAAGCAGCCTTAATATTTAGACCCAAACCTCTGAGGAAAAAAAATTCCTTTCAGATTGGTTCTCCTAGATGTGCCCAAGTCCAGATCCATGTTACATCTTTCAGATGGTGGAGTCATGAAAGGAGCTGTGGTTTGGCCAGAGGCTATTTTCAGCATGACTGAAGACTTGTGCCAGCTTTCTATGATATTTTAGATTTATGAGGATGAGCAAAATGGGTACAGTTTTCCTGGAAAAAAAAATAAACATCATGTGTGAAAGACCTAAAAAGAGAATGGAGGCTGTTTATATAGAAGAGTATTTTGTGGCATTCTATTTAGAGAATGAAAGACACGGCTCACATCTGTTTTTGGGTTGTGGCATACTTCAGGTTAGTCGTGAAGAAGCAGGAGCTGCCTTAGGGCAGAACAAACTGTGCAATTGCACATGGCTCTGGGCAGATCAGGGGCCCCCATTATATTATGGTTATATTTTAGTATGGTCGTTTCCTAAAATATAGGGGCTCCAAAAGTGTGCCCCTGAAAGCAAAAACCCTGCCACTCTTTGAGGGCATAGAACACTTGTGCCATAAGGCTGATCTACAGGCTATAGCTTGGATTATTTTTCAGGGATGTACTCTGAAGAAAGAAAAAAAAAAATGCAAATCACCTTTGTTCCAATGAGAATTTAAGCTTTGTAGCTGTAAGGTCGTCTGATTTAATCATGAATCTCATGATAGATATCTCTTGAAGCCTCAAGCCTTGGGTTAAATGATTATCTGAGAATGTAAGCAAGTATTCCAGGTATCACAGTTGTAAAGGAAAGCTTGAAAAACTTGACACAAGCATAACCTAAAGGCTCAGCACTAGAAAGCAAAACTAAATTTACTCGTTTTGGTGGGGGGGGGGGTTGTTTTTTTGTTTTGGGTTTTTTTTTAAGTATGATTGTTAAAGTCAGTTTCATGATTTCTGGGGGTGGCAAGGAAGTGACAAAAGATGAAACTAGTGATTTTGAACATTTGGGGTTGGCAATACTAAGCATGCCAGCTGACTCTGCAGACCAGTCAGCCTACAAACCCACGCACTTGTTAAAAACTTCCTCTTCTCTCTCCTCGTGAGTGGAATGCTGGCCTATTTCACAATGGCAAGTCACAGAAGAGGATGATGGCCATCTTGCTTATAACCAATAATAAAGGAGAGGCATAGGTAACATATCTCAAATATTTCAGTCCTTTTAAAGCATGCTGGTAGGCACAGAAGACTGTCATCCTTCTTTCTAGCATGCCCTTACCCTTGCATTATACTGCAGCCACATGGGTATTCTGTCTGTTTTTCATGCTGCTTTCAACTTGGGAAGCCCAGAGCAGACACTTCCTTCCTGGAAAAGCCAGCCTGTTCTCTCTCAACTGTTAGTCAGCAGATAAAGGTGCATATCCATCCTGCCTTCAGTCAGGAGATGGCCTCAGTAAAAGCTGGAATAACATGGCTACACTTACAGCATACTTCGGGGGTGGGTGGGGGTGGCGGGGGTAGAGTAAGACTCCAGTACTATCTGAAATCTATACAACTTCTTTCATTACACAGGATAAATAGCAATGTGGTCCAGGTGCAAGGTGCAATAAAAAGAGTCAAGAACTTTTTGCTTAGCTTTAGTGAAGCTGGAATTTTTGTTTGCACCAATGTTTGGTAAAGACAAGTCAAAAAGATAAAAAGCTAACTAGACCCATTTGCAGTATGCATTGCACACAGTGAGAAATAGCCCCAACCCAGAGGAGTTTACCATTTTAGAAGGAAAGGGTAACAATCAATCAAGCAAAGCGGGTTGTAACAAAGATAAGAGAGCAAAAATGAAGCAGTTTGCCTGAGATTCCATAGCAAATTATCAGCTAAGCAGAGCTGATAACTGAAGTCTGCTGAGTCTCAGCCCAGGCCTAATGGCCACCTGACTTCTCTGAATTATATTTTGATCTGCTGGGTTCAACAGCAATCTTTCTCTATGCCTATCTGAGAATTCTCAAGTCCTTTATATGTGATATAAGGGGGGGGGGGGGAAGCCCTTGATTTTATATTTGCATACAAGAAAACCTCATTAAATACACCATCTACCATTATACTTGTGCCAAAAGCAGAATGTGCTCAGCAATAGAAACCAACTATGAAGTTGATTAAATGCAATTAACACTAAGCACTGCTATAACATACATAGCTTATCTTTAGCAAACATACTGAGAGAGAGTGCAAATTAGTGCAGTCCATCTGAATAAATATTTAGGTTATGGCCCACTGCATTCAGTTCCCCTCAGTGCTGACTCTTTTCAAGTCATGGTGAGCAACTATATTAAATACACGGACTTCTTCATTCCCACAGCTGGGCTGCCCCTTTGCCATTTCCAGTTATTCCTGTTTCTTCACCAACCTTAAATGTCTGGCAAACATCACTAAACAGGGCTCCAAACAATTTACCCAAAATCCCCCTCACCTCTTCTCTCAGCCTGTTGCACATGATTAGTGTGGCCCCACCCTCCATGAGGTCAAGCTGGACCAGGTTGCCTTGTGCCTCAACTGCTTATAAATTTTGGGAGGATCCCAGGACTTGGGACAAGAACACTCGGTTCCAGTCATGAGTGGGGGCTAATTAGCACATGAATCCTGGAGGGGAGAGGGTCTACAGTAGAGAGACACACACACATACGCACACACTGAGCAGTGCTGAGCTGTGGGGCCACTATGGCTTGAAATGCTGTCGACTCTGCTAAGGCCCAGCCCAGTAAACTATATGGTAAATCACGAGCTTTTAGGGTTTGGACTAATGTCATGCACAGGTCATACTATATCCAAGTAGGTAAAAAGTGCTGCTTAAAAATGTTTTATGAAGTACTTGTACTAAAATTTGTACCAGTTTAAAAAAGAAAAAGGTAAAATGCACCAATTCTGGATGAACTAAGTCTACAGGTACTATATGCAAATTATTATAGGTATGCTTATTTCAAGGTCTGTTTTCAAAGATACCCCTCATTTCTATGTGCTCAGGGAGAGCAGGGTCTGAAAGTAAGGGGGGGGGGGTGCTGGTAAAGGAGCTGCAGGGGAAAAAGTTGGGTAGAGGGCAAGGGGGCTACCTGACCACCCCAGATTCAATTTTCCCTGCTGCAGCTGTGGTAGGGGGGCAAATTCAAAAGCAAGCCTCCAATAATTAGATTCTATGCCTGGAAAGTTATAACAAGTTGTCGCTGATAGGTGTTGTAAGGCTTCAGCCCCTTTCTGGTCAGTGCCTTCTTCCCTAGTGATGTCAGAGTAAGACTGCACCCTGGGACCACCTAGATGGTTTCAAGCGCTGCCCCTACTCACCTGCCACATCTTCGATGTTGAATGATGGAGAGGCAGTTGGTGGTCCCAAAGGGGTTGTGACCCTAGCCTTCCTTCATGGGGCTCCAAACCTCCCATTTACCCCACCCACAGCCTGGGAAGATGCTGCTCCCTGTAATCTTCCCTGGGATGATCTCTTCTCATCCATGTGACCTGCCTCAGTCAGGGTGGGGTCTTTCCTGCTGTCACTCTCTCCCAAGTCGATCCCTGGTCCTTGGATCGACTTTCGGGTAACTAAACCTGCCCCAGTCTGGGGTAACTATAACTTAGGAAATTCTTAACTAAAAGAGAAGGTGTTCAGCATCTGCGGATGGGTGCCTGGGATTCTGGCTCCCAGGACCCCTCTGCCTCCCTGGGATGGGAGAAGGAATTCATCCATCTCTCTGGGTACTCTTCCCAGGGACCAGCTACCTAGGAGTTAAATCACTCTTGAGCCCACCACCTGGTGGTACTTGCCACTTCCCCATAGGGTTCGGAGCCAGCTGCCGCCTGCTCCTCCCCCCTCTTCAGGCTGCCCGCAAGGTTTTGCTGTTGCTCATCGTCCTTCCCCGCCATGGTATCTGAACTCTCCAGTGCAGCTGTGGCTTTGCCCATGGTTGTGGGGAAAAGCTGCTTCTCCCCACCATGGCCCTCCGGCGATCTTTGGCTCCCAGAGCCTGGACTCTGTTCTTGCAGTCGGGCTTCCCCAGCTGATGCTGGCGATTCCCTCCCTGCTCTTGGTTCCGCTGTCGCTGCTTGGCTTCGCTGTCCGCATCTCCCAGCCGGTGTGCCGATCCTCTCCTCCCAGGCAGCTGGTTCTCTCCCCAGCTGCCCTTTGAGCAGCCTGTGCTTCTTTAAGGCCCTGCCCCGGGGCTCACCAATCCACAGGCTCAGATAACTGAGGAACTGCTGAGCCTGCATCGACATTTCCCTGGAGCTGCCACTTGTCTTGGTCCCTGCAGTACATACCGAGGCTCATTGGGTGGGGTCCCGGGACATGTTGGTGGGGGGGCTTTTACCTCCCCTCTTGCACAAGTTTATAAAATATTCCATATATAGAATCCAATTATCATTATCTTATATTCAAGTAAATATGGTATATATATATTTTTTTTTAAAAAGGAGTCACTGATCATCCCGTCCCTTCCCATACAATAGGTTTTTTTTAATTAGTTATTTCTAGGAGTATCATAATGTATGAAGCCATAGTGGACAGGTCCACACAGCTCTTCAGTTCAAATACATTTTATTTTCTTGGCTATCAGTCCAAGGGCTTTTCCTGATTTAAAAAAAATTGAGAGGAAAAAAAAAAAAGATCTCTGCTTCAGTATTTTTATTTCACTAGGAGTCCTTGCAGTAAAAGTCTATTGATATTGTGCAAGATCCATCTGACTGAACATTTCAAAGGAATTGCCTCAAAGCAATAGGTTTAAAGTCTATACTCCTCCCCCTTTGCCAGGGTATGTTCTAATTTATAATAAGCTCCCACCTAGAATACTGAAACAGTTCATTAGCTCAAGGTTACTGTGCCTGACCAATGAACCTGAATATCCAGTAGTACATGCAGGACTTTAAGACGTGCCAAATACAAAAGAAACAAAAAACAAAAAAAAGTAACAAGAAAAAAATATTTAGCAGCAGCCACAGCCTTGGAGAGCAACAATTACTAGGGCTGTGTGAAACAGCTATGTTTCTTTCTGTTCTGGCCATTCCGGAGGGACAGGGATTCATTTTAGTGTTTCGGCTCACTGTTCTGTTTCGATTTGGCCAAATCTGTTTCAGAGATTTGATGCCATTTCTGTGCCAATTTGAAGATTCGGATCAGCCAGGGAGAAGCAAGCACAGCCAGGCAGCTGCAGGTTCTCCCACAGCTCCTCTGGCTGTACTTGCCTCTTCCTGGGTGGGGGGAGCCACGGGAGAAGCCCCTATGGCTGCCCTGCCCAGCCCCAGCCTCCCGGCACTTTAAAAGGAGGGCAGTGGGGCTGTGCCGGGCTCTTCCTGCGGGGGTGCAGCCCCCAGATCTGCACGCAGGATGACAGCAGGCTGCCATCCCTCCCCCAGAGCAGTGGGATTGAAGGGACCTCAGGGACAAATCGCAGACACTGGCTGGCTACAGCTGTCAATATCAAGGCAGTCCTCCCCCCCACCCGCCCCAAGTTTGTTCCCCTGGAAGCCCACCTTTGAAACATTTTGGATTCAGTGTTTTCAGTGCCAAAACACCTCCAAAACCAAACAGCTGCCAAAGTTTTGCACAGCCCTAACAATTACCTTAATGGTATTAGTTAGATGGAAGCCTTTGGAAGGTTTTGAAGGTATTGTGTAGAATGGGGCAGGTTAGATCTTTATAGTTAAAACTTTGCACACAGAAAGGAAGCATCCCAAGAAAGAGAATATTGCATTAAACATGCTGACACAGTCTGAAGCTGGTTGTTTGCTTCTGGGCAATAGGAACCCACTGAATTCAATTAATGGGTTGCCCTTGACTTGTGCGTTTTGAAACATGCTCTAAATAGATTAACTCCATGGTACGCTTGTTTCCCCACATATTTTTCCCTGCTCAACTTAGGCTGCAGTATTATATGGTGAAGTAGGAGGAGTACCACAATGTGCCCTTTAACATGGACACACATAGTTACTGGCTCCACTCTGCTTCTCCTCTTACTTGAAGTACTGGAGAAAGCACAAAGAAAATTCCTTAAAATCAGGGGTGGGCAAAATATGGCCTGTGGGCTGGATCTGACCCACCAGGCAATTTCATCTAGCCCACGGGCACCTACCAATTAATGATACCCCACCCAGCCCATGCACCTTGCTCCCATCCTTGTGGGTGGAAGGGCCCAGCCTAGCCAGCACACACAGCTTCTGGGTGGGGCTGCTGCTGCCGCTGCTGGGGGACAGGACCTGCTCAGCTTCCCCGGTGTCCAGCAGTTCCTCCTCATCTCCCTGCTGCAGTGCTTTCTCTGAACTGCAGGTAAGGAGATGGTGGAAGAGTGTGTGTGTGTGGGGGGGGTGGGTTGCAGCTAGGTAGGGGTAGGAAGCATGGGCCTGGGACTGGCATAAGTGCAGAGCCTGGGTCCAGGGGGGCAGTGGAAGGAATGCCCCATGAGCTGCAGCCAACTGCCTTCCTAGCTATATGATTTGTGGGGTTTTTTCTGGTTTGAAGATGGCAACCTCATCCCCCTCCCTAAAGGAGTACTTCCAGAGGCAAGGGAAGGATTTCTGGTGGCAAAGGTCAGGAGTTAGGGGTGGAATTTTTAGTCAAGATGACAACCAGGGGGTGGGGCACCTGTCAAGGGACAGGGCTACCCTTGCAACCATTGGCAGATTACCCAAACTCATTTAGTGGTCCGCGAACTGAAATAATTGCCCACCCCTGCCTTAAATTGTGTAATATTAAAGAAATAACAACTTTATGAGAATATGTGAAGGGACTGCAGGTCCAATACAATATCAGTCATTTGGTTTAGGGTTACTTTTGCTTCAATAACTTTTTATATAGAACTTGTATGATCCTTTCCACCCTGTTTTCAAAATAGAAACATAAAAAGGTAAATTGAAAGTTAGCCATCTACAGAGGATTAGTGCTCTGTAATAGGTGAAATTAAAATAAAAGACACTGTGTTTCACCCTATTACTTCAGTTGTGCATTACAGTTTGGGGTGTAATCCTATAGTTAATGGCATTTTTTACTTTAGGAGGAGACACCAAATTAGGTCATTAAGAACACAAATGCCAAAAAGGTGCCTCCATCCCAGTGGGACTCTTCCATATGAACTTACCTGAATCCTTCTTGCATCAAATTTGGTTTGGGGCATGAAGAAGGCTCTGCTCTTTTTACTGCTCTTGGTCTGCTCTTTTACCTATATTGGTAAGCCCTGGCAGGTTTTCCCATTTAAGGAGAACAACAGAGGTTCACTAAGTGGTTTTTCCTCTGCTGTGTGTTCCTCCAGCTTCCCAGTACCATGCGTGTCAGAGCAGACACTCTGGCCTCTTTTTTAAACACACATCATGGACATGCCCATCATTTGGATAACTTTAGAGAAAACGAGTTAAACTGAAGAGTCTTGTTGCACCTTGTAAATTCCTTCTGTTTAATACTTAATGTTTTCCAAAAATATTTCGACTTCTGACTCTGGCAGATTTCCAGCTTCCTTCCATGCTAAAGTTATTTCCCCCTTCACATATGGATGCGATTCAGAGTTTGGTCTTAAAACTTGTACATTTTTGATGACCAAATCTCATTAAATTTGGTGACTGTAGGTGGTGCCTTTCCAATTTATGATATTTTCTCCTAGGCATCCCCAATACCTTGCACTTTACTGCTAAATTATGGGATTTGACTTACCTCTTGCATTCTATTGTCTCCCAACATCATTCTTGAGTTAGGAGTTTCTGAGATTCTCATTTAGATTTTTTTTCTCATAATGGATTATTACTCCTATCCTTCTGTGCTGCTGGATAGGCTGAAAATCTTTACTTGTATGTTGGCTGGACTGTTTTTTATACAGCATTGCTGTCGTACCCAAGATACCCAATTGTTCCAGTGCATTGTTATTTAGCCATGTGACATCTGTGCTGTACCTTCTACACCTTTTTCATTATGAAACAAGCAGATGAGCCAAATGAATCGTTCTTTGATACCAGTGCTTGCATTAAACTCTCCCTCTCAAATTTGCATTTGCTTTGAATGTGCATGCTGCACTTTGATATAAAGATTTGAAGATGCTAATTATTTTATTGGCATAGCATTGCACTTCCAGGTATAGCAAAATCAATTATGATTAAGTGTGAAGTGCTTTCTTAAAAATCTATAAAGATTATGGTGAGTGCTTTTTGCCATTCATTGCTCTATTCGGTGATTACTGTTAGACTGAGAACTCTAGTATTCCCTTATCTTTGCCCCAACCACTTTTATTCTGTTCAGGATGATACTGCAGAAGACTTAGCTAGTAAAGCATTATTCCTCCATTGATAGGCAAGTGCAGTTACTTAGGTACCTCTTTCTTTGGTATTTTTCTGGTGTTTTTTTCTGGCTCCCTTTAGTTAAAGTGTTTTGCAATTTTGAGCAAGTCTTATTGATGAGACTCTCTCTGTATTTCCCTTAGCTTTTAATGTTGTGAGTTTCAACTGTTCTGTGTCTGGGTTTGAACATTAAAAGTTCCTTGTCATAGTCAACAGTTCCTTATAATACTGGTCAATGTTGCACTTCTGAGAAGTAGCTCTGCTCCTGCTCTCTTTATTCTTTGTCCATTATGAAGCCCTTTCTTTGTTTATCCTTAATAAGGCTCCAGCTGGTGTAAACTTGCCAGCCAGTAAAAACACCATCATCTCAGCCATGGTAAGCAGCTACTCCAATTTCTTTGAAGGATGTTATTTATGAACATCCTCCTGCCTCTTCTCGCACTGCTACATCCTTTATTTTACTCAGATTGGCTGCTGCTTCATTTTCTAGAGATGTTCTTCAGGACTTAGCTTGCTTTGGTTACTCATTGCTTTCTTCGCTACAATTATACATATCCTCAATTATCCATACTTTAGGTTTGCAGATCTGGAAACCACACACAGCTATTGCTGTTTCCACAATACAGATATGCAGAAAGAAAAGTGTCACATCAACAATGGTTTCTTGCAGTATTTTGTAGCACTTAATGTCCATTCTTCATTTCAGTTTTAAAAAGTTACTCATGTCATCTGTTACCCTTTTACTGTCAATTTTCTTTATGCTTTTTATGGCTTGGTTCTCCTAAGGTTTGATTCTCAGTCTTGCCAGCATAAACTGTAGTTACTTTCTACATCAGTTCTTTTCTGTGCTCTGATGTCCTGGCAATAAACATTACCATTCCCTGCTCCAAAGAAGTTCAGCAGAATTTCAACCATGCTGAAATGTTGTTAGCGATACCAAAATCAGAGTAGTATCAAACTTACATGCGTGAGATACTGCAGAGTCTCTGAGGAAATATCCCAGTGAGAACTGAAAGGGACGGATGCAGGGCCAGTAAATGTTAAGGATTATACCCATGTGGGGAGAAAGTGAACAGTAAAAAGTACAGAAAGGTGTGATCAGAACCTGAAAGTTACACCCAGTGAATTAGATTAAATTTATTTTCACCTTCTGTCCTGAACTTTGTTTAAAATGCCATAAATACTAGAAGGCAAGGATTTCTTAGGGGGATATCTTTTATTGGACCAACTGTATATTTGGGGTAGTTAGACAAGCTTTTGAATGCAAGTCATTCTTCATCAGGTGACCTAAAGAAGATAACTATACAGAACAGTAGGGTTTCTTATATTCGATACAAGTGCATGCAAGACAAGGCAAAAGAACACATGTATTATATTCTATCTCTTCACATAATACCATTCAGGGTCATCTACTTTAGGTAAACTTAGATGAGGGTACAAGCAAGGTTATAAGCAATCTACTAACAATTTAAAAACAGAAAAAAGTATGCCTCTGAGCAAAACAATAAGTTTACTGACATGTGCAAGTGTCCCCAGCATTGGGTCCTTGTGCAATTATCCCCAAGAGCTCTCAGTACATGTAACCTGTCACTAATTTTACAGCCTCCAAGGTCTTGTGTCCAATAATGCTGATGAGGTCCAAACATCTAACCAAATGACTTCAACTCAAAATTCAGTCTGTTTGTAATAAAACATATTAATGGGCATCTGGTACTTAACTAAATAGTTTAGCTTAAAAGGAGGAGTCCCAACCTCAAATTTGTACGATTTCTTGATAGACAGGGTTCATTATGGATCACACTGCACCAGTGCAATTCACAAGCAGATTTTAGTTTAACTTTTACTGTACCTAGCAATATAAAAATACAGCCAGCAAATGAGGGTTATCCTAGGGGCACTTGTCAGACACCCTAATGGCTCAGTGGATCGTCTTTTAGATTCACGTAGATTAACCGAGATGGGCAGAGTAGAACAGCACAAAGACGACATCTCTGTCATCCACCTAACACATCCAACACAAGTATGGATAAAATAATACAAAGTTCTCAAATTTATCCAACTATTTGAGCAATGGGCAACATTCAGATTTGTATTACACCCTTCTGACTCCACTGATAACGAGAGGGTGACATGACCAGAACAGCAGGCACTTGCAAGAAAAGTCAAAACCAAATAGGCTGCCAGACACTAGACATTTTCCCCATAGAGGTCTAGGACCATAGGTTGCAGTATCTGACAACAACCAAAGAGATTCATATATAAGGCTGTGCAACTAACTGAACCAAAACAGATTGGGGGCAAGAAAAAAAACAAACAAACAACCAACAGTTGTTGAACAAATTGTGAGCCACACTGATACAGAGATGGAGAAAAGTGCAGAGCACCTCAACCTTCTCTGGATAACAAAGTATTTCCTAGAAGACTGCTCTAGCTGGTGCACCTCTATAACTGCTCTACCTGGAGACAGGCAGCTGGTCCAGCCTTCCATTCTGCCCAAATTTAGAGGAGATGCAGCGGTCACCTAGAGCTG
>NW_017729022.1:70340898-70354621 GCF_001723915.1 Gavialis gangeticus
AGCGGGGAAGCAGTTTATTCACCCACAGATATTCCTTTTCCTGAAGTTTGTAAACAAACTTTAGTCTAATTAACCAATATTTAATCTTACTTTGTTGTATTCTGATAGTGACCTATTTATTAAAAAATCCTCAAAAAGGAGACAACTCTGCCTTTTGTTAAAAGAAATTGAATCATACTAGGCTGAGGCTCCAATTCTACTCTTGCCCATTCCCTGGTCCTCTAGCAATTCAGTCTTGATGCCTTCACCTTCATGCCAGTGCTTCAGTTCCCAGTCAAGGAAAGAACCTACAACTTCACCTTTCTTTACAATAAGAAGTACATATTTTTATGCACTATGTGGTTAGCTTCTGTAATTATGCCACAGGGGATTGTACAGTATAACCCGGTTCAGAAAGGGACTAGACAAATTCATGAAGGACAGATCCATTAATAGCTATTAAATAGTGTAGTCAGGGATGTATCCTTTGACATCCCTAAAACAATGATGATGGATGCCAGGAAGCGTATGAGAGATGATGGATCACTCTAAATTACCTGTTCCTATGCTCTCCCTCTAAAGCATCTACTGTTTGCCACTGTCGAGGGAAGATATTGAGCCAGATGGACCACTGGTCTGATGCAGTATGACACTTACGTTCTTGCTTTGTACCTTGTGTAATCATTTACCCTGTGCAAAGCAGACAGGAAACAAGAGTGGTAGCATTTTACATACTCATTTGCCAAAAATAAAAATGTAAACAGAGCAAGGAAGTACATGGCAGAGAATCAAGAAATGTGTTCTTAGATTTTTATCTTATATTTAAAAGTCACATCTCTTAACTGGTCACTGTTTTCTGGCATGTTATCATTACTCATGATTACTCAGAGACATCCTTCACCACCCTTAAGATCTCTGTCTTTACTGTATCCCCAGAGCAGCTTCACAGACTCATTTCTGGGCACTAGAACAATAAAGTATAGACAAACTTCCAGCCAAAATCCTCATCCTGTGACTGAAGCAGAAGGGAAACAATGGTGACAGACAAGCAACAATATTCATTAACAATATATTGTGAAATTAAATATCTAACAGTGGAGTAGTACACTTAATTGCTCATAGCACAAGGTTAATGAATTCCTTAATGACAGAAGAGCACTACAAATTTGTAAACTGGAGAACTTGTTCTTATAACTAGAGATAAACATATTTAATCTGCTTTCCCTTGTAAATGTTGCCTCCAAAATTTAAAATTTGAAGCATTTGTTAGCACTGATCATCCAACATTAAGGCTGGGATGGATAGAAAGAAAAATCTGAGAGACAGCCAACATCAACTGAGGGTATTGGATTACTGTGCATACTAATTAGTAGAAAGGACACCAATTTATATTGTTAATATATTATAGCTCAAAATTTTCTGTATGGCACTACCAAATAAACTGGAATCTGTTGCCAGTGAATTATTCTGATAAAAACAGATAAAAAAATGCTAATATTTGGTATTGCTTACTCTTCTCACTATATTTCTACTTGGGGGGAAAAAGGTTCTCATGTTTGAAAGTCATATTTTAAGTGACCCGTGGTCCTTAAATCGTCCTCCAAAATTCAGTATGGTTTACACATAGGCATTTTTTTAAAACACCACCTACATTTTTAATCAAAGTAATCCAATAATATTTTAACTTGAAGCTAAAGTTTCTTGCAGACACACCTCGCATTTTAAATCCCAAAATGAAAACATAATTAAGCATTGTATGTATATGTTCTGCCCTGATATGCATTTCCACATCTCTTTCAAAGGTATAAATACTCACCTAGCAGAAAGTAGTCCCGACTAACTGCATTTATTCTCGTAGCTAGCTTAGGTCAAATCTGGTTTCCTTCTTCTATAAAATAAAATGAACCCACCGACCTTCACACTTCAGCTTCTTCCTGACAATTCAGTAATTCCGGATTAAATCAAATCTCTGGTAACTCCCTGGATTATGCTAACAGAGTTTCCTTCCTCAGCTCTGAATAAACAAAACACTCTACATAAGAAGTTTATCACCAGTTTTAACAGCTGGAAATTCACCCTTGAAAAAGTTTTTCATGACAAGGTCACTTGTATTTTTTTCCTCAAGCATCTTAAAATTTAAACTGCCAAAACCAAGGGACTGTAAAACAAAGAAGATTAACCAAAATATCTTATTCTCATGGAAAAATCTGCAGCTCTGCAGCTCACATAGTGATCCTAGGAACGTGCATATGCACAGTACTTTCCTTTCTATCATCTAACATTCATCATCTTCAGACTGCATAACACAAAGAAATTTGTGATGCCCTTCAGAGTAGTTTCTTTCAAAATCAATCATTCAGCAGGTCAGTAAGATATAGAAAATAACAATCCTAAATTTACCAATATTAAGAAAAAGCAAAAGCAACCCTTGTAAGCTTATAAAGAACACAACCTCCCCTTTGAGTTCTCACCAAAACAATGAAAACCTTTTTGACCCAAGCAGAGAAACCCAGCTGCATTGCTAATGGATTTATGTCTCTAGTTTAATCACAAACTTTGATCAGGTAGGTCTCAATGCTAATTTGTCTCAGACTCACAATGAGGTCTAGTCAACCTATCAAGCACAGTGTGTCAATCAAGAGGTAGCAGCTTTTGGCAATTCCAGCAGAGTCAGGCTGTGCTGACTTCAGAAGGAAAAATATCCTTGTCCTTCAGGCATTATACAGGGATGCTGGAGATGAGGCTTTGTGCATAGACCTAGGCAAGTCATTTATGGGGGAAATGCATCTTTGTGCTTTGACTGTTTTGCACCATCTTACTTGATTGGGTGGGATTTAGCCACTGAGTGTCCTGGTGCTGCAGGCCCCTGGAGCAGAGATGAAAGCTAAGCTTTTACCATGACCTCCTCCAGACCAGTTAATGGATTGGGTCCCATCAGAGGATTAGAACAAGCAGCTTGTGTTGTTGCAAGATTGAAAGTTTGTTACAGCCCTCAGCCTACAGCAATGATTCTCAACCAGGGTGCCTTGAGATCCTTTCAAGGGTGCCACATACTGTTAGGTATGCAAACAAGTTTCATGAGAAAAACCCAGAGATTTCAAATAGGAATCCATAGTATTAAACCCATTCTGCTCTGTTGTGATCTAAATTCCTTGCAACAGAAAAAAGATTGCTCCATTACCTTTATTAGTCAAAAAAGAGAGTGAAAACTCAGAGCTGGCACTGTGAGGAGTGTCTTGAGTCTAACAAGGGGTGATCTGAAGCTAAAAAGGTTAAGCTAGAGGTTGGCAACATCTTAGGCAGCAGCAGTGAAAAGATTCTCCTACTGACTGTCATGGCCTAACGTTGGACTAATGCATAAGCAGAACATACAAGGTTGCACTTGCAGAATGTGTTTTGTTGACAGCACAAAACTTTAGCACATGCATCATTAACATACAAAAAATAGACATCCTAAAGCTGCAGGGAAGGGTCAGGCACATGACTGTTTAATGCAGTACAGAGGACAGAATTCACACACAAGGCAGCAACTCAGGAAAACAGAGGAAACTTCTGCTTTCCTCATGCCCATCCCCTCTCCTGAATTTTTTTTGGCTACAGAGATTCAGAAGAGGGAGGACAAGATATAATACATCTAAAACTTTTTCCTGGTAATCCACTTCTTAAAGGCTACAAAGACAGATGGAGACTAAAGAGGCTACAATATAAATTAGATGCATAAAATACCAGTTGTCTGTTCAAAGTCAGCTCCTTTAATTTCCACATATACAGTGTTTGATGTGGCCAGAGTACAGTTCCTACATGTTATCACTTGCCGACAAGCCTATTTTTTTCCAGCTTGCTATGCAACTATGGGCAGGTCCATACAGCACACTAGTATAGTGTAGAGATACCCAAAGTTCTTTGCTGAAGACCTAGCTCAGGTACCAGAAATACCAGTCTCATCATCCCAGCACAGAGCTCAGCATGGTCTACTCTGTCCTGATAAGGGTGCCAAACAATCCCATGCAGAGCTCCATGCTGCCACAGCTAGTCCATTTCTAGTCCCCAAGCTAGCTCACTTACAGGAAACTCAAGTATCTCTACACCCCACCACACAGCATGTCCTGTTAACACACCCTTCACAGCATTTAAAAATGCCTCCAACTGCAGGAAAAGAAGCCAGACACACCCCTGCTATTTTCAGCAAGAAAGTTAGAAAAAAGAAAACGCAACATGTATTTTTTAGGCTATAATTGAAGTTGTGAACTAGACTATCATGAACATTCAAAGGCAGCTACAGTGCGCGCCAGTTATCCAGTTTCAGCAACAACCCAAGACACTCAGAACATCTAAGTTCTTCAGACTTTAGGGCAGAAGATGAAGGGGAGATGAGATTAGGGAGAAAAAAGTTCCACCTGGACAAATTATTCCATAACAACCCACCTTGGTTTCACACACGTTTCTCGGAAGAAACACATTGTTTGCTATTAGAGAGAACAGATAGGCACCTTGTCCTATGTTCTTTCATTTGCAATAGAATGATCAATCAAGTGCTGTCACAAAGACACATTTTCCAGTATGCACATCTGGCAATAGGCAGAGATTTACACTTCAGGAGGCAGGAAGGAAAAAAGGAGACAGAGATAAGAGTTCGTATATACCTTGCCTTTAGGCAAAACTTGAAATGCATTTTGTTGGTTCAAAGCATCTCCCAATGGCTTAAAGACCCCAGTCCTGTGAACACTCATATATGCAAGTAATTTTTCACACATTTAGCAGAACACATGACACATGGAAGAAGTTTCTTGGGCCTGAAGTTCTCAAGCTTTTACAGCATAAAGGTCACAACACACTCCAGAGTCATAGCCTCACTTGTAATTATAATGGTAAAATAACACATCTTGTAACAGCATTATATGAGGTATAATTAGGCTTCAGTTGAAGGCCTTTTGGGAATCTCCGGGTTATCCCCCAACACTTGATTTAACATGGCAGCATTTTCGGATGCTCTTTTTGAGCATACTATCTTATAGTGCACCAACAGCTCGCGCTACCCAGGTAGTCTGGCACCGAGCACAGCTCGGGGAAAGGAAGCATCAGTAAGAGCATCAGTCAAGTGTTTTACTCTGTAAACATGCTTCAGATACATTACCCTTTTGAGATAAACAAGCACAACCTTGACTGGAGACTTTTACCCTTAAACTGTGAAAAAGAAATAAAATAAAATGGGCTAGCAAAGCTGCAGAGGTTTCGCACTAAACTGTCTTATCCCATCAGGAATGTTTTAATTTAAAGTTAAATTACTCACTGGTGTCCAGGACCTCAATTCACAAGTAATTTCAGTCACTAGGGAGTGGCAAAGGAGTGGCACTTTGTGATCAATTATTTCACAATTTAGGCAATGTTTTACCAACATAACAATGGAAATTAGGAGTGCAATTTCCCTTTAACGGCATAACTGCTGGCAAATACCCTAGCAAATATTCAGTTATACTGGCAATAAAATTTGCTGTTATACCTTCTGTCTGCCAAATCAGTATGAGTTATACCAAGATAGCAAGTATAACAGCAGCATCTATGTTAGAAGGGCTTAGTTATCTAGGGCCAATATCAGCAAAGCGTTTAAGTATAAGCAAGGCCTTAATCTCAATGCATCTCCACTGCTGCATCTGTAACGGGAGGATTCAGCAGCTATTTGTATTACGCTAGTGCTAGAGGCCCTCACTGAGACAGGCACTCTACTATGCTAAGCCCTGTATATGAGAAGCAGACAAAAAAGTCCTCTCTCTGAAGAGCTGATCTGCTTAATTATAAAAAGTGGAGGGGGCACAAGAGTGAACTCTCTCAGTGTCACAGCACTGGCAAACATGGGAAGAAACCAGGTCTCCAGTCTACCAGTCCAGTGCCATACCCACCAGATCTTGCTGGTTCCCAGTTATATTGCTCAGGTGCTTTAAGTATTTGGAAATCCTGAGATGAAAGGCCTAACCTATAGCAAGAAGTTAATAATATTTGTACTCTCTCAGAAAAGATCAGTGCTTGAATGCTTAATCCTAAACTTCTTTATGCGACTTGATGCCTAATAGATTCACACAGTTTGCTCTGCTTTAAATTAGTTGTTGTCGGAATTATTGCTATGGGAAAGCTAGGCGACTTGATTTTTTCCAGTGCATGTTTTCTTTTGAAAAAGATAAACCCATTAAACATCAGCTAGCAAATATAAGAGACAACAGTAAATTTTGAAACGCAACAAAAAATTGACTAGATGCATTTGTTTCACTGTGCTATGAGTGCGTCCCATCAGGAGGAACATTAAACTGAAAGTCAGGAGATCCAAGGTAATAGAATCTGCCTTGTGCTCCAGGCTGTTTACTCCCAAGCAGTATATTCACCAGGGATCCAGGTTTTCTATTTCTGGTGGGAAAATGGAAAAAAGAACCTTGGATTTTTTATTTTCATTTTAATGGTGAAACACATGGATTTTCCACTTTTGCAAAGATCTCTTTGCAGGCTGGCAGAGTTCCAGCCTGCAAGGGTCTGGGGGGGAGTGGGAGAAGGGCAGGCAGGCAGGCAGGCAAGGGGTGCCATGTGCATGTGCACACTCACACATGCACCAGGCAGTCTGGAAAGCAGACAGGATGGGGAAGTGAGGGACCTGGACCCAAGTCCTGGTGAGTGGAAGTGGCAGGGGGAGCTCCAAATTTCCATGAAAAAAACAAACAGACCACAAAATCAAATACCAACAAGTTATTTTATTGTAGTGATTGAGGCACTGACAGGCTTCCAAATTGCTTTAAAAGTATAAATATATCCATGAAACATTGTGTTCTATTGATGCACGTATATATGTGTCAATTGAACACAATGCTTCATATAAATAAATAAAATCTCCTAGGTTCAGGGGTGAATGAAACCCCTGAGCCCTAGGGATTAAGGCAGGTATGATCCCTAGGGCTTGGGGGTACCTGCCTTAATCCCTAGGGCTCAGGGATTTCACATCATTTCACTTTCTCAGTTTCCCGGTTTGTAAAAACGGGGATAAAATGGGAATGACGCTTGCTTCCTGTGTAAAATGGTTTCAGATGTGCTGATAAAGATGATCATCATAAGAGGGCCAGATTCTGTTCTCCACTTGGGCAAGGCCACCACTGAGGCTTTCTAGGACTCTTACTTCCATCTAGGAAGACAGTATTTAAGAGCTGTATCATATAAAAACTGGCTATTCTGCTGACGGCAGTCAGTTGTAGCAATTATACAAAAGGAATGGACTGGAGGATGATAAATGAAATGCCTGCATTGCTTTGCATACACCAGTGTTTCCCAGCTCCTGTTATGCTATGGAAATACCCTAGGCAGAAATTATTTTGAAACAGCAGAACTGATTTGAGAAAATGATCCAATGAAGAGATTCCATGCCTGGAATGGATGTGTTGAACAAGCCACCCTTGCTGTGTTCTAACACCCTGCCCCAGCAAAGGCAGAGGCATGCAAGTGCATAAAGGTCACTGACAAAAAAAGTGAGAAGTAAAACTAACATAGAGACTGGTGACTAGTAATAACCCAGGCTAGTTTGGACAAGCAAGAATTACAGCCAATTCCCAGTCAGACAGAAAAAGGGAAAGGGACACAAAAGAATTCTCACAGTAACATGTTACCACATTAGTTATGGAATTCTTGAGATAGAGGAGGCTATAAGTCATCAAAACTGAACTCACTCATACATTTTGTACACTGCTAACTGTTTAGACACAAAGTCCCCACGTATATCTGTGTTTTGCTAACTGTGCCATTGCTAACACATGGCATCACACATTCCCCCTCCCCCACAAAGTGTTCCTTTCCCATTCTGGAACGTTTTAGCAAAATGTTTAGAAAGCATAAAACAAAATGTTGAAGGACCCACCCAAAAAGTAGTTCCTATTTTGGTTTTCAAAACATGAATAAGACTGCCAAGTAGGAAACCTCATTTGAATTAAGTCATGTCTGTCTTACGTTATCCATTTTCACCTTTTTAATATTTTAAAATAGCCAACACTTGCGGTGGGCAGGGGTTAACATTTTTACTAAAATGCAATTAAAATTATTGCTGTTATGTCAGAAACACTGATGATCTTCTCTGCCTAGGATAATGAAACTTTATGGTAGGAGCAGTATGCTTTGATAACATTGATGGCCCATGTGCTAACAGTCATATATAATCAGTCTGTCAGAGTTATTTCCAATGAAAAAAAGATAGTGCAATTTTCAATACTTTAAACATGTATCACTGTGATAAAACCACCATTCACTTTAGTGCAGAAGGAATCTAATAACAAGCATGTCACTGAAAACAAATTAAACAAGCTGGGAGAGAGGAGAAAAAGCAAGGCTATTATTCTGCAGTGGTGGGGGGCACAAAGGGGCAAATTCTGGTTCCAGTTAAAATTCTGCTCGCAGAATTAGTATACTAAGGTGAGGTCGGGGAAATTTTAACAGATTTACAGTACAAAACACTACTGAATCAGGCTTGAGTGTGCCATAGATACATCACTGCAGAATGTGCACTCCATGTTTTTTATTTTTATACATACACACACACACATACATACACACACACACACACACATACATCTTTTCTGTCCCTAAAGTCCTGCATCAATGGGAGTGTTCCCCCTCCCTCCTCCACCCCCAGTCAACTGCTCTGTGCACTCTATCACACCACAGGCAATCAACACTCTAACCAATTCAACCTACTCAATGTAGCCCTTTCATAACAGACATAAAAAAATGAAAGACCTGGCTGACACTGTACATGGGTGCCTGCCAAAAAAGCATACACCATACTCAACAGCCAGCTACAGCATAGTTTCACCCCAGTTATGATTCCCCAGATACACAGAAGGGATCAGTTTGGGAGGACTGAGTGAAAGGGTGGACAGGACAGAGATCAACAAGAAAGTTCTGCATAATTGCCCTGCACTGGCAACAGACCTTTACTCAAGCCCCAGTAAATTATTTCCACTAGGGCTATGCGAAGCTTTGGGTGGTGATTCGATTCAGACGAGATTCGGTGGACGAATCCGAATCGAATCATGGGACCAATTTAAAGGTCCGAATTCATAGTTTCATAGTTGGTAGGTTCAGAAGGGACCTAAGCAGATCATCTAGTCTGACCCCCTGTTATGGGCAGGAAAGAATGCTGGGGTCAAATGACCCCAGCTAAGTGGCTGTCTGGCCTCCTTTTGAAGATCCCCAGGGTAGGACCAAGCACCACTTTCCTTGGAAGTTGGTTCCAGATCCTAGCCACCCTGACAGTGAAGTAGCGCCTCCTGATGTCTAGTCTGAATCTAGTCAGTCAATTTATGGCCGTTGTTCCTTGTTACCCCGATAGTGCTTGGGGGAACAGGGACTCTCCCATTTCCTGCCAGTCCCCCATGGCAAGTTTATAGGTGGCCATCAGATCCCCTCTCAGCCTTCTTTTCTGGAGGCTGAACAGGTTCAGGTCCTGTAGCCTGTCCTCATAGGGCCTGCCCTGCTGCCCCCTAATCATGCGAGTGGCTCTCCTCTGGACCCTCTCCATGCTGTCCACATCCCTCTTGAAGTGCGGCACCCAGAACTGGACACAGTACTCCAACTGCTGCCTGACCAGTGCCACATAGATGGGGAGGATCACCTCCTTGGACCTGCTCGTGAGGCATCTGTGGATGCATGACAGAGTACAGTTGGCCTTCCTGACCAAGTCCCCACATTGGTGGCCCATGTTCATCTTGGAATCAATAGCGACTCCAAGATCCTTCTCTGCCTCTGTGCTGATGAGAAGGGAGTTCCCCAGCCTGTAGGTATGCTGCTGGTTCTTCTTCCCCAGGTGCAACACCTTGCACTTGTCCATATTGAAACACACCCTATTCTCATCCGCCAACCTCTGTAACCTGTCGAGATCTAGTTGTAGCCTGTCCCTCTCCTCCAGCATGCTCATTTCTCCCCACATCTTAGTGTCACCTGCAGACTTGAACAAAAGTGCTTTTCACCCCCTCATCCAAATCGCCGATGAAGATGTCGAACAGTGCGGCCCCGAGGACCAAGCCCTGGGGAACCCCACTGCCCACATCTCTCCAGGTCGAAAATGACCCGTCCATCACCACTTTCTGGGTGCGGCTCTCCAGCCAATTTGTGACCCATTTGACTGTGTCGGCATCAACACCACAGATGCCTAATTTTTTAATGAGGATGGAGTGAGAGACAGTGTCGAAGGCCTTACTAAAGTCCAGGAAGACTACGTCCACCACAACACCTGTGTCCAAGGCTTTTGTGACCTGGTCATAGAAGGCCACCAGGTTGGTCTGACAGGACCTGCCTCTAATGAACCCGTGTTGGTTGCCCCTAAGCATAAACTCCCCTGCTGGCCCCTCACAGATGTGCTCCTGGATAGTTCTCTCAAAGAGCTTCCCCAGGACCAAAGTAAGACTTATGGACCTATAGTTTCCTGGGTCCTCTTTCCTCCCTTTTTGAAAATGGGAACTACATTGGCCCTTTTCCAGTTGTCTGGCACCTCACCAGAGCACCAGAAGTGCTTATAAAGCCATGCTAGGGGTCCTGCAATGACCTCTGCCAGTTCCCTCAGCACTCTGGGGGGAAGATCATCAGGACCTGCTGATTTGAACACATCTACTCCCTCCAGAAGTTCCCTGACTAGGTCGTCACTGACCCTGGGCCTAGCTGCACCTCCCCTGGGTCCATCGGTGGGGGAGGATGTCCCTGTCCCTGCTCAGAAAAATGGAACCAAAGAATCTGTTAAAGAGATTAGCTTTGTCATCTGATGCTACCAGCAGATTACCAAGCATGTCCTGCAGAGGCCCCACATTATATGGCACCTTCTTTTTACCCCCCGTGTATTTAAAAAGGGACTTCTTGTTGTCCTTGATCTGGGTTGCTAGTCCCAGTTCCATCTCTGCCTTAGTCTTCCTAATAGCCTCCCTACAGTCTCGAGTAATGGAGTTATAATCTTCCTTGGTGATGGCCCCTCCCTTCTATTTGGTGTACACCTCCTTTTTGGCTTTGAGGCATTCGTGGATGCTTTTGGTGAGCCATGGGGGCTTTTGGGCAAAGAGTCAGAAAGCTCTGATGATTTGGGCAGTCTGCAGGCAGGGAGCTGCAGCCACTCCAAGCTGGTAAGTACTAGGGGTGGGGAAACACTGCCGAGCCCCCTGGTCCCTGTCCACTCCCCCAGCCCCCCCATGGCTGCCTCGTCCCAGTACTTTTAAAAAAAAAAAAAGCCCCGGTGCTCACCGGGTACTGCCAGGCAGGGGGTGATCCCCACTGCCCCCCACTGCATGGGGAGCTTTGCATGAGCCCCCTTGACACCCCACCCCCCACACACAGCTGCCCTGCCTGCTGGGGCTCCGGCCCTTTAAAGCAAAAAAAGCCAAGAGAAGCCCAAGGACTCTCTGCTCCTGGTGCAGCCTTGGAGGATCATGCAGAGCCCCCCACATGGAGCGGGGCAGCAGGGATTTCCCCCCACCAGCAGGAGTGGTGAGTCCCAGGGTTTCTTCAGATTCTTTTTTTCTTAAAAGGCTGGAGCTGGCCCATGCAGGGCACGTGCAGAGCCCCCCATGCAAGGTGGGGCAGCAGGGATTGCCCCCTGCCTGGCAGCACCTGCTGAGCCAGGGCTTCCCCAAGTGCTGGGAGCTGGGGCCAGCAGGGCGGGGGATGGGCCTGGCTGATTCGAAGATTCAGCTGCTGCTGCTGGATCTCCAAATCAGATTCAGCAGAATTGAAATCAGAACAGCGATTCGAATCACCGAATCAAATCTGTCCCCCGAATCAGCCGAATCCAAAGCGAATACTAGCTGCTTCACAAAGGCCTAATTTCCACTCCCCATAGGATTTAGTTATGCAAGAGGGTGGTAAAACCAACATGGCAATGTTCACAGCCCATGTCTTAACAGTGACATTGATTTTGTAACCTATATATGTACTGGTTTGGGAAACAGCCATGCTGCCCTTTTCCACGTCCCCACCCACACATGCACACACACACACTGTCCAGACTCGTAACACACTTTGTTGCATTGCAGAACTAGTGCAGCTGAGAAAGACTTCAAGTCCCACCTAGAAGACACAAGCCTAATACCATTTTCAAAAGCTAATCAAGCATAACTAAAGCTGGTCCCTTTTTAGCATTATCAACTTTATATTTAAGACTCAAAGCACATATATTATTAATCACTATCACACTTAATATTTAAGATGTTTTACTTTCTCCCTCAGCTGATATAAAGTTCTCCTCTCTTGCTTCCAACATGTTTTATTACAGATTACCAAAAGAGCACATATTCAACTCCTGTACCACAGTGTATATGCAGAACGTGCAATTCCATTTCAGGTTACTAAAATAATACAGCCAGAATCTTGGTCTAATTGCATACTAATAAATTAAACCCAATAATGCAAATAGCATTTAAAGGATTTTGACTACCTAAAGCTCTTTGTTTTAAGATAAGGCATTATAAGCAGAGATTATCTGAGGAATCCAATTATAAATACCCAATTATTTACACCTCTACCTCCCATAATCTGAAAATCCCTACAAGTTAGCCATTTTAAACACAGTAAATGCTTTTTGCCCACCTTACCAAATCCACTGGTTAGCAGAGAAGTATGTGAATTACCAAACACAAAAGAATACCATCTGTTAAAGGAATTAAGACCCTTGAAGAGTTACCCCTTTCTAAAACCCACTATTTTTATTGTTTTAGAATCATATTTTAAACTCCAGTATCAGGCCCCCCTTTTTTTTTTAAAAAAAATGAATAGCAAATGCTGGCTTTAAAACACACACACCAGAGGTCTCTGCTTTGAACTGAACACAATGTGCTTGAGAAATGGATTGAAACCCAACAGAGTCTTTTATTCCTTGTATGGACTCTACAATTAAAAACGATAGTCTCCCACAGCCCAGACAAGTGACATAAAAAGATGCAATCTTTTGATATTAAGATTTCCAAGGGAAGCATCTTTCAGCGACAGACAATGATTGCTAGCCTGTGCACCAGGTTCAAAGGAGAATCAGTTGCATTGCAAAACCAGTGCAGCTGAGAAAGACTGAACACTTACCACTTACCCTGGAGGAACGATGACACCGAAATCCCACCCTCCACCCATAACTTCAGTTGCATAAATAGTCCACTTTGATTTCAATGGGGCTATCTATAGAAATCAAATAGAAGTGCAAGCATAAGCACATGCAGGATTAGGGTTTATGCCATCTCTTCCACAACCACAAGCCGAGCTCCTTTATGCTGTGCTTTGGATTCAGTTGTCTCCTAAAATATACCAGTGGAATCACACTACAATAAGAAATTCTGCTCGCCTGTATTGTTTGCATTGTCCATTTCTCCCAGTGCTCACTGCCAAGTTCCTCCATGTGAGTGTGAAGCTACAGCCCCAGTGATTGATGGGTGAGGACTGAAGGATGTGAATTTATCCTTCAATGTCTATAACCCAATTAAAGTGTTTTTCAAATTAGCCTCTCTCTCATTTTTCATAAGGCAATCCACTTTGTAAAGCTGTTTTCCTATTTCTCAGTTTGAAAGATTTTATAATGCCTTTACTGTTCCTGAGTAGACAGAGAAGAACTAGTTGAAATGTAGCTTAAAATTTCTTTCAGACAGTAAAATGAGAAGGCCCCATTTAAAACAGTGCAATAAATCAGTACCTTGAAATAATGAAGCACCCACTGCTTTGTTGGGCATTTTTTTTTTTTTTGGGGGGGGGGGGGGGGGGG
>NW_017729022.1:70354631-70363031 GCF_001723915.1 Gavialis gangeticus
TTTTTGGGGTTTTTTTTTTTTTTGGGGGGGGGGGGGAGGTAGAGGGGTTAGCAGCCTTCACAAAGAAGTGTATTCCTTGAGGGTAGGCACAGCTGGACTACTCAAAACTAAAGAAAATAAAAAAGGAAAAGGAGAAGGGGAAGAACACAAGTAGAACCTGCAATTTTTGAAATTTTGCAAGAAGGCTGACAATTTGCTTCAAAATTTCACTGAAAAACTGTTTACATGAGATTTTTTTTCCCCCATGGAAAAATGATGGCATTTTTAAACCAACCACTGCATGAATTTAAAAAAAAAAAAAAAAATGGCACTGAATTTCTTCTAAAGTTCTTAGTGAATACTTTACATTTTTAAGGAATTTCTTCTCTCTGCTGTTTACAAGACACATTATGCTACCTCATGTATACAGCATAACAACCAATACACAAAATTAACTAAAGGAGAATCAGTAGCCCATTTTCATTGCCAAAAATGGAGCAAAATGCAATATATATTACTTTTAACTATTTATTTTAATATAGACATATATATAGTTTTATAAAACTATTTAATTTATATTTTAACTATATAAAAATAAATAGTTAAAAAGGTAAAACCAAATATTGTAAGTTATTTTCACATGAATAAGTTAAGGGCAGGAGTATTTTTTATTCTAATACAGTAAAATCTCCTTGATTTGCTTGGATGCAAAGTTCATTTGCAAGTCAGCAGATCAGGAGAATATAGTCACTCCTATTTCAATCAGGGGACCTAGTCATGGAACAAACATAGCATTTTTATATATACATTTTTAAAAAATATTTCCAGTGTCCAAATCAAATAACCATGCCATATAGATATCCATGGGCCATATAACCTCCCAGACCCATAGCCCTGAGAGTTCAGATACTGCCCATATCCAGGCAGGCATCCTATGTGCAAGTCCCAGGCCTGGAGGCCAGTCATGTTTGATCTTAGCCAAAAAGCTGAGAAGCAAAATTCTGTCACAAGGGTCTCAGAATCCAGTCCTCACCTGCTCAGATGATGAGATTCACCTACACCCTGTTTATGTGAAGTGTAAGCAAGAGGTCCAAATAATTCTCTCAGCACTTGCTTATAAATCTTTATACCTTGCAGAAGGGGCTCCAGCCCCAACTGAACAAAATATCAAAAAGAAGAGAAAAACTCAACATTTCCATAGCTCAAGTGGCCCAGCATGCACTGCAATTAGCATGGAAGTGTTAGAGAACAGCACAACAGCTTGAGAGGAGCATAGATCCCACCTCCCCTACCTCCTTTGCACTCCACTCACATAGATGCCAATTATGAAACCTCTATACAGCTGTAGTGGATTTCACGCCAATGATTGTCATCAATTACTAGTTCTATTTAAAAAAAAAAATTGCAAACAATTCAAGGATTTCTGTCTGCATTCACTGAATTGACTGCTGCCCACATTTTAAATAGCACAGCTTTTCCAAGCTATTGGGAACTGGGGTGGCAGTTGTGTTTATAATCAGGGGGAATCGGCACATTGTATTCCAACTAAGTCACTACAGTCATTTGCATTAAGTTAAAAACTAACAGTTTACAAAACAGTGATGATCCAAAAAGCCAGGCTTTGGCTTCATTGGAAACAGAGGATATTAAGACTGTTTGGGTAGAAAATTAGAAAGTGTACAAGAGTGACCTGACCGCAGCAGTCTTGACTTATTCATTAAGGTGGTTTCAGATGCCAAAGTAAACAAGCAATTAAAAAAAAAAAAAGGACACATTGTATCCTCCCCTGGTTAAACCCAGAGAGCCCAAGCAGAGGGCTGAAGAATAATCAGAGGTTCCACTGGTGTTCTGGGGGATAGATTAGAGCAAGGGTGGGCAAAATGCAGCCCATGGGCTGGATGCAGCCCACTAACCCATTCTATATGGCCCGCAGGGCTCCTAAAAAAGTTTAGAAAATTAATATTTTTCTGCTCCTGGCAGCTCGTCATGCGGCCTCGATGGCTTGCCAGAACTTAGTAAACAGCCCTCCACCCAAAATAATTGCCCACCTCTGGATTAGGGACAGTGGAGAAGTAAGGTTGGCGGGGGGGAGTGGAAATCTCAGGTTCACCATTCATCAGTTATATCCATCTGCCTCATCTTCTGTGCGGACTCTAAAATCTTTGGGGCAGGAACCATCTTTGGAAATGTGTTCACATAGTGCCTAAAAGAATGGGACCTGGGTCTTTGACTAGGTTACTGGAATACAAATAAGGAAAATTGACCAAACCTGCAACATCCAAAAATATATGTTATAATGAGCAATATCCATTCTGTTCATATAAGTGAGCAGTACAGGAGCAGGCACCACCAATGTAAATAAGAATAAGCATTTTATAATTGCTTTATCCTTGTAAATCAACAGAGCACTGTGCAACCTAAAAAACACCCTATGGAACCCTGATCACCTTTATCCTCATCTTGATGATTTGCACAATGATATTTCAGCTTGTACTGGTTTTCCCTCTTGAAGTCTACTCTAATACTCCTTGAAGTCAAGAAACTTCCTATTTACTTGATGACCTGCCAATCAGGCCCTTAAATTGCATCCCAACTGTTATAATAAAAGAAGTTAATGATACTTAAACAAATCATAAGAACCTAAACGACTACTTTAGACTAGGTAAAAATCATTTACAAGGAAAACTGTATCTCATTCAAACAGATGTCTCTCCACTGGTATTCTTAAAGTGTTTCCAGATTACCTTGGGATTGATACATAATACACATGCTTAAGCCTCTAAAGGTTTGAGAGGAAACCTATTATAATGACATTCACACAAGGACAAATGAAACAGCTTTATAAGACAGGGTTTGATACAGTATCTCTGGCTGCAGATAGAGTCTGACAAAATAGGGGCTACAAAATACAGTAGTTCAGCCTTTAGGAAACTTAACATGGATCTGATGTCTTCCACTCCTCTGGACTGCTTTTAAAGTTACATGCATTATAAAATAAGATATGCTGTCACCACTAAAAAGTAATGGAAACAATTCAAACATTCAGAAAATATGCCCACCCAACAATGAAAGTTATTAACACAGGGGTTACATTTGAGCACCCCTACAAATACTTTTATAAACTGCATTGTGCATTTCTGTTCGATATATTTATTTATACTTTTCACGGAAAAATATAAAATTTTAATGTGAATGGAAATTTTATGTCTTGGAAAAAATTAGGTTTGAGCCCAGTCATGACAGGTTTATGTCTATAATATAGAGTGTTAATACTATGAAAGTCAGCACAAGCTTACACAGTATTTATAAGGTGTTTTGCAAATGTCTGCACTAATGAGTTAAAATTTTAGACCAAATAAAAGACAAATTTTAAAAATGATACAATCTACCAAATGGAAAGTCATTACAGAGTAATTGAAGTTTAAATTGTCAGAACGTCTATGTGAAGTTGCCATGTAAATTTTGTCTCAGTATTTTCAGGAACAGCACCTTCCTTGTGTTTTTTCTTATTTTTACTCATCTTTGGGGGTGGTGGAATAGGGTCAAGAAGTCATTGTTGCAAAATATATACTGTATTCATTAAACAAGCCAAGGCACAAAGGAAGTCCAGTACCCAGCTCAGAACATTCCCAGTCTATGAAAGTCCTTCACACACTGGGCTGAATCCTGATATGTTTACCTGCATTAACCAGCACTGTACCCAAGGAATCCTAGTCAAATTAAAGGAATAACTAAAGATAGAGTACTATTCACTGGGTGAATCCTGGGCCCACCACAATCAAAGTCAATGGAAAAAACTTCTATGGGACCCAGTCTTTATTCTTTTTGTGATGAAATGTGTCAGAATCTGGCCTTTACTGAACTGTACAGTAATGTGAAAGAAACAGGCTTCTAAGATTTCTCCCAGCACTCAACACCCCAGAACAATTTAAACAACATTTGGGTCCCTCAGACCACCACACACTCTCTCTAATAACAAGGAACTCAGATCTTTTGCAAGCTGGGATGGCACACTACTGCTTTCCAAGCATTCTACTGAGAGCACTGGAGTGTTCAGATCTTCTAAATCAAGGGTGTCAAAGTCATCTGGCTCCATGGTCCAGATGAGTGATGTGAGCCTGGCCCCATAAACTGCCGCCCACCCACCATATACCAGATCCAGTACACACAGCATGCAACTGGTCCAGGACGACGTACCACATGGTACCCGTGCAGGCCTGATCTGGGATGCATGCCACATGCGAGGCACACTCCAGCCAGTCTGGGATGGCACCTGCCTCAGAGTGGCTGAGAAGGGGGAGGGGAGAGAGAAGAGAACACATGCAGCAACTGTTCTGGACCAACTGGGGCAGGAGCCACATGCAGTGCACATCCCAAACCGGCCAGAGTAAGTGCCACATGTCTCGGGCCTTGTGCATGGGGCCAGTATGTCACATGCCAGGTCCAGGTCAACTCTGAACACAAGGGCAGCAGCACTGGGGGCCAGATGATGGGGCTCAGCAAGCCTGCAAGCTGCATCTTTGACACCCCTGTTCCAAATTAAATGTGGGGTATGAGTGTGTTTGTTGTTTTGTGAAACCAATCAGTGGTTTCACAAAACAACAAACACACACAATCTTAGAAGCCTGTTTACAGAAGAAAAATACCAGTTTTATTCAAATAGACAGGTACTGATAGTGATACATTACAGCATCCTCCTTGGCAAGTGTGTCACAAACAAGCCCTCTGCTTTCCCAGAGTGCTACTGCAGTTCCCTTCTGCTGCCAGATCTCCTGCTCTGCTTTCTGCCTCCCACCTTATCAGCTGCTGTGCTGCCTGTCCCCTCCTGATCTGCTACATGCCACAGACAGAGGCTGCCCATGCCACTTGTTGGCACTCTTGCTACAGGTTGCCCACACCTGTGTTACAGCAATAAGCAGGCAACCTATGGGGTTTAGCAGCATACACATCACAGAGAGGGGTGCAATTGGAGAAGCATGCCTTAGCTTTATCACTAAACTGAGTGAGAAGAGGGATCAAAAAAAGAGAGAAAGAAACCCCCCCAAAAAACTAACCCTCCTGCCCTCCCCAAAAAACACAGTTGTTCAAACAAGGCTGGTGCCAGGATGCAAGTAGACTAGGATGGACCAAGACCAGGATGGAATCATTAATTCTTAGTGTAAGGCAATAATATTATTTTACATTTGCCTAGAGCCTGGAGGAGCCCAAGGCACTTCCCTAGCTGTGGGCCCAATTCTGCAGTCATCCCATTGCTCTCAGTGGGACTATGGGCAGGAGTAGGCATGTCTGGCGGGGCTCTTGCAGGTTAGAGCTGCAAGGTGGGAAATGACTAGGCCCTAGCAGGTCCTAAATTTCTTCTAGTTGTGACCTCATTTACAGTCAGACAATTTCATATGCACAGTTATTGCTTTTCATGTGCCCACAATCAACGGGACAGGGCTTTACCATACTTCAGCTGCTCCATTGTAACTATAGCTATGCCCACCCTGACTCCCTGGTGAGAAATAAACCAGGTGAAATTTACCACTGAATGAAATGGGAATAAGTCACTTCAGTTTAGTTTTTACTTGCCACAAGGTAATTGCAAATGCAGGAACAGGTATGGCAAAGCAGCTGAGGTATATAAAGCCCCATATCACCCCTTTTAATTAAGAGTACAATGGGGTAACTATGGGCTCAGAGAAATTAGAGTCTCCATGGAAAACACTAAAGGAACTTACACACATGCTTAGTGCCTGCTCCCACCCATTCTAATTAGATTAATTGAGACTGCTGGAGCACTCTAATTAAAACGCTCCAGCAGCCTCAGTATCAGCTGTATTCAGCATCCTCCTCAAAGGAGCTTTAGTTTAAGTGCACCCACCGCCATTTTGAAGCGCAAGACACTGAATACACAAGACACTGTGGGCATCTGAATTACAGTGGCTCCCAAGAGCTGCTTTAATTAAGAAGCCTCACCACCCCAACCTGGAGTACATGTAAAGATGCCATAAGATGCTACAATGATGAGCAATTAAATTAAACCCTTAGACCATTACATCATGGACAGACAGATTATCAGATACTATACAGCACAGTGTTCAAAACTTCTTTCTTTACCAAGGACTACAGGAAAAAAAACCCGTACTGTACAGTTAGAAGGCATCTTTAACATCCATATAGAAAAGACATGAAAGACCACTCTGCTATATAGAAAACGCCATGTAAACAGTGGGTAACTCCACTGACTTCCCCTTAGCTTCTACTAGGGTAATTTACAGATTATTGATGCCTCTCAGAGAAAGAAGTATGTACCAAGTAACATCTCACCAGGAGTGCTCCAGAGGACTAACATCATCTTCATTTTGATACTGTGTAATCCCCTGCAGCTCTTCCCCAGACATTAGCACTGCTCAACTGCCCCCGACTGCTGCTGCCCTAGGAGGTCCCACAGCAAAGGTGGGGTTCTGTGCCAAGGTTAATAAAACTTCAGTAGGTGAATTGACATGTATACTTTACTACAGGGAGCTGACCAACGAGCTCCACAGTAAAGCATTACCATCTATACATATGCCCATATTAGAGTGAAGTAAATAAATTAACTCCACTGTAGAATAATACTGTCTGGGACATGTACTATCCTATAGCAGAATCATCAGGTGCACTGTAACGTGCATGTAGACAGCTAGTGGGGCTGGCTGGGGCACGAGAGTCTACAGCGAGAGGGCTGCCTGCCAGCTAGGCCCACACTGTAGCACCCTCATGCCCCAGCCAGCCCCTCGGCTGCTACCGCCGGGAGTCTGGGGCTGACCCTTGGGGCCCCCTGGCTCAAACAGCTGTGATCCTGGGCATGTGTAAATGATGCACCTGGGAGCAGCTAACCAATGCAAACTGCCAGAGTGTATTCAGTCGGGGTAACTGTACCCAATATGTATTAACTGTATACCTTTAGAGCAAAAAGAATAAGGCACCCAGTTCCTCATTTGTGGAGGCATGAAGTACAGAGGTGACAACCGTATTTTTCCACAGAGAGTCAAGGGTGGTAGAGGTGGGGTGGAGGTTTACCTGCCAATCTTGGTTTCTTTTTATGGCTCCTATTACTGCAGTAGCTTTCACATATTCATCCGATAGAAATGATGTGCCCCTGGACTTTGAATTTCATGAGGTTTGCCAGTAGGTATCTTCAACGAAAAATTAAAGCATCTCTCGTTGGGAGATGAAGAGCTGACTTACCCATGCTGGGGGTTTGGATTTGTGGTTCCAAAGACTAAAATGCAGACTAGAAGCCTAGACTGTCTCTCCTACCAGTGAGTTATTGTTGAGAGAAGCTTCCACTTTGACATACGGTTATTCAAGAGAGATTTGTGTAAGAAGCTATTACTTCCATCTCCTGCTCACATTTTCCTGCCTCTTTTGCATCACATCTAGTAAAGTAAATGAGTCTTTAAAATTATGCAAGGCAAACAGAAGAGGCTAGAAGATGAATACCTTTTCTGATTGGGGGGAGGGGAAGTTGATAACATTTAAATTTTTTCAATGAACAGCAGACAGTTTCTGCAAAGAGAGTTGTCAAAAATCTCCATTTTCTAACAGAAAAACTGTTTTGATGAATTTTTTCCAACCAACCCTAATTAACAGAGGTCTAGCATACCAGCAGGGGTAAAATAATAACAACAACAACAACATAAAAAATGACAGCCGTCTTCTATTGGTTTCTTACAGTATGAATTCAGGCAGAGGTATATTCAAATTAAAAAAAAAAAAAAACACTTAATTGAGAGGGGAGAACAAGACAAGACTCTGTAAGCTCTTAATACCTTCTGTCCCATCTTACCACCACACAAAAATCTCCAGAGCCAGACCTTTCATCTTAAAGAGCTAAAATTCATCCCAGGTACAGCTCTGCTGAATTTCACTTTACATCAATAGCACCTCTTGGTGCATAAAACTGTACCAGTTTATAGAACAGCATCTAAGCTTTACACAAGAACTGTGCCCTATGTGTGCAATTTGTGTCACAACAGAGATGACACTGCACATAAAACAGTAAAAATGTATGAAAACACTCGGAATGGCTGTTTCCACATTATACTTTAACTGCTCCATACCTGCTTTGTAATCCATTACATAGAGTCCTAGCTTAGACAATGCAGAAATACATCATTCCCAGCAGAATCAGTTACAATCATAAGATATTTTTAAAACAGAAGACTGAACTTTGATTGCACTCAGGCTGTCGTAAATCAGAAGTAATACTATTAATATTCATATACCATTAGACTGGTGCAAGTATGTTAAACAGGAATCAAGCCTATATTGAGTTAGCTAGAGGTTCTACAGCATAACTTTCTTCTGTTAAGGCTCTATGGTCAGAGGCATAACTGGTAAGGTTTGCACCCTGGGCTATCATTTCTCAAACCCAGTGGGCACTTTCTTCCCCCC
>NW_017729022.1:70363210-70364543 GCF_001723915.1 Gavialis gangeticus
TTTCCCCCCCCCCCCCCCGCATTACTGCAGCTGCCACCACTGCTCAACCCTGCTGCCAAGTGCCGCTGATTGCCATCACTGGTGACAACAAGCAACAGCAAGTTCAGCAGTGAGAAAAGCAGCTGCTGCAGTAGGGTGGCACAGACTCCCCAGAAAGCCTCCATGCTGGCTCCCTCTCTAGTTGGCACCCAGGACTGGTGCCCTGCTCACCCACTCCTAGTTATACTACTGTCTATGGTAATTTCTTGGCTTGGTCTTGAAATCTCAACCTTCATATCTTTTAAAAAGGAGTAAGAATATATAACAGTAATCCTCAGCTGCCGCTGCTACAGAGCACATTAAATAATTTTGGGAGATGAAAAAAATTAATCAATATTTGAACATTCATTCCAAAACGTGTTTTCGCTCTTGCCAACTGCACCGTCAATCTGAGTTGCAATGCTACGATTCATTTGAAGCAAGAAAAGATAATTTCCTGTGATAAATTACCTTTACAGACACGCACACACTATACTGCCTGCTGGATGCAGCCAAGGCAAAAGTAACTTTCTGCATTAAAATTTCCTGGGCATGACACAGCACTATATTTACAGTGTGCTTTGAAGCCTTCAGAGAAGTGACAGGCAGTTGAAGCCCCAACTCTGCTTAGGCACCAAGCACTTTCGTGAAGTCAGTGGGAGTTGAGGGAACTCAGCAGAAACGAGGAGGGGGAGGAGGAATACATCAGGTTTGACAGCAATCTTAAGTAGAGTTCAGCTGATGGTTGCATGGGATGGTCTGGATAGGGATTATGCTACAGATCCTATGGATCAAGGCAATTCTGCCTCAGGCAGGGGGTAGGACTAGATGACCTCTGGAAGGTCCCTTCCAGCCCTACTTCTCTACCATGATAAACTAATCTGTGACAGTCAGGAGGAATCATGGGGTATCACAAGAGATGGGCATAAGAGAATAGATTCAATCAGGCAGAGCTTTCAAGTCTTGTGGGACAGAGAGGGACATGCCAAGAGGCATTGGTATGACCACAGGAGGCTTGATAAACTGGCTCCTAAGAGCAGCAGCTCCTGCTGTAAAGACTTAGCTGCTCCAACACCTTAACGAAGCTAAAAAAAAAGAAAAGGATAAAGCGCCGCAGTCTCAAAGCAAGGACAAACCCGCATCTGCCTGCCAACTCACACCTCTGAGGGGCTTTCCCTTGCAACTTTCCCTTCACTTCCCAGGCTGTGAAAACGAGAAGGAGCCAGCTCCATCCTTCTCCCTCCACAGGCAGCCCCGGCTCCCAGCGCAGGCCGGGGAAGTGCCCGGCGCAGCCACAGGCGCGGCACTCGCAAGT
>NW_017729022.1:70365249-70366605 GCF_001723915.1 Gavialis gangeticus
GCGGGGACGCGAGGCGGCGCGCGGGTCCCGAGGCCCGCCCCCTCCCCTGGGAGCGGGCAGGGGGCGATGCCAGGAGGGAGGCAGTGCGTGATGGGGGCAGGGGCTGAGAGATCCTGGGGCAGCCTTTGTTTAGGCTCCAGGCGCCCCCTTGCTGGGCTCCAGGCTGCCGTCGGAAATGTACAGAGCAATGCTCGTGGGTCACAGTCTCTGCTCCACAGGGCAGCGGGGTTTGTTATGGGGAAGCTCGGGGTTTCTGGGGGCTTTCCCGCCTAGCCGCACCAACGCTGCCTGGCACCCTCGACCGGTTGGGAACCCCGCCTCAGGGCCACCTGCCCACCAACGCCTGACGCTGGACAGCTTGGCCATGCTCCATGCTCACGAGGCAGGTTGCTCAAGCAAAGATACCCACTAAGAAAGCCGTGCCTCCCAGGAGAGGGGCGGGCAGGACAGTAGGAGCGGAGAGAGGAGAACCCCGTAGAGTCCTAGGGAAGTAAGGCTGGAAGGGACCTCCACGGGTCATCTAGTACGACCCCCTGCCTGAGGCAGGAGCATCCCCCTATCCAGTCCCTGATCGAAGCTCTACGTAAGACTGCCATCAACCCTGATTCAACGTAGGCCTCATACCCTCACCTGCCACAGGTGAAGCAGGCAAACCAGGGCATCCAACGGCCTTCTATCTGGGAGAAGGATGTGAACAGTCCTGCCCAGAACCCTTCCAGGCATAGGCTACTGGTGGGGGGGCACATGCACCCCCTGACAGGGCCATCCCTGCCACCAATGCCAGCAGCAGCATCTGCTGGTGCTCACCAGCCCTGTCCATGTCACTGCTGTCAGCTTCTGCACATGCCCCCTCTCCCCCACCCCCCCGACTCAGGGGGCACCAGTCGCCCATGCTTCTGGGAGGGAAAGAAAGAGACATCCCCCTAGGAGCCAGGGAAGCTGGTACTGGGATTCTTGTACCTGAACAGACACCTGTCAATAAGCCCCAAAGAGACAGACATGCTAAACAAACACTCCAAGCAGTGGAGCTAGGAGTATCAGGGATGTGCCAACTAGCAATGGAAACCACTCCAGTCACAACCCATGCTAGAAGGGGCCCTGCCTTCCCGCCTCTCCCTTGAGCCCTCTGCAACTCAGGTCACTGCAGACCTTAGTGCCCAGGTGGAAGACAGGGCTCCACATCACCCCTTTTTACGTTTGAATTGTCCCAGGAAACTCTGTACAGGAGGTTGTAAATACAGGCAGTCCTTGGAGTTATGATACAATTGGTTCCTGAAAACCATATCTTAAGTCAAAACGTTGTAACTGGGACCCAATTTTCTCATAAGAAACAATGTTATAAATGGGGGGTTGGTT
>NW_017729022.1:70366993-70371447 GCF_001723915.1 Gavialis gangeticus
AACAGGGTGTCAATTTATAAATGTTGTAAGTGCGAAACACTGTAACTCAAAATGTTGTAAGTCAAGGACTGCCTGTACTTTCATATTCACCCCACAGAGATCAATGGGCTTGAAGTAATGCAACAGAGCAAAAATCATAACCTCCACTACAGAAGTGCAGCCATGTCTGAGCACAAGTAGGCATCTTTCCACAGCCAGAGTTCACTAGTAGGATCCAGGTAAAGCAAGAAATAAACTTTTGATCATTCTTCAGTACTATAAAATTAAAGATGGCCAACCACACTTGTCATGGGAAACATAATCCACTCTCAAGCTCTGATCTTTACTTCTGCTCTACGCTAAGCCTAAACAGAGACGGTGTTCTATAGCTTTTTAAACCTATAGTGATTGATCCACCTGCAGCAAAGGTTCCTTAAAAACAGAGTTTGCACACATCAGTGGAAGTGAATTCTATCAGGGCTTAACTTTACATAATTCAGATGTGAATTCTAGAGAAACAGCTGTGAATATTGGCACATCTTTCTCCACTGTTTGTGAATTTGGTTACATTTTACATGTTGGCTGGCAGTATCTAAAGTAGTCTCATCCTTCATTAAATCAGAGCTAGTTAAACATTTTTAAAAATTCACAATTTTGATGAAAGTTTGACAAGAAATACAATGAAATCACATCCTGTTTTTCCATCAGCTCTTATTAATGCAGCTCTAATGAGGCTTTTCAGTTTTTCACTCCATCTGTTTGCTAGAATGCTGTTCTCCCACTTATTTTTGTCATATTTCTTGCTCAATTAATCCTAAATGGCTTTTTAGGTATTACTCTTCTGGGCTTAACTTTAGGTGAATGAGCACTTTATAGCAAGTGTTATTTATCTTTAGCATTTCTTCTTTGGTGTTGCTGCTATGCTACTGCAGCTGTTGATTAATAATTGCATTACTTGTATATTAAATAATATTAACAATAAGACTGACTCATCTGTAGAGGAATTGTGATCTGTTACAGCAGTAGTGGAAAATTATTTGTACATCTGCAAACCCATAATGGCTCCAAATTCACCAATACGTTAATAATTTATATTTGGAAAGATCCCCAAAAATCACTAGATAGCAACTACAAGCAATCACACGCAAAACTGTGCCTGCAAGGAACACAGAAGTGCTTGAGAAATTGAACAAAAGGGGCTTGGCTTGCCTAGTAAAATAAGCAAGGACCCAAATTTGGGCATTTGCTCTGCAGGTAAGATTTTTTTTGAAGTGGGAATGAGATGCTTTTACCTATCCAACTGCACACCAAAGTTCTGAATTAGCATCTTACACATATGCCTAATATTAAGCACAAAAGTAGTCTCATTCACCATGATGGGATACCACACCTACTTAAAGGTATGTAGCTGCTCAAGTACCTTGCTGAATGGAGCCCCCACATCAATATACATCCCCTTCCCATTTGTGTTCTTATTTGCATAAACAAATTTTCCTTTTTCCTCCTTGTGTACACAGTGACTTTCCTAAGAACAAAAGAAAAGCAGTAGCAAGTACAAGTTCATGTTAGTAGTGTTGAGATCAAGTCATTAGATAATTTCATTTAAGACTATTCTTTTCTCTGAGTCTTCAGAATACATTAGCCTAAAAAAAGTGATCAGTGTTTTGGCCATCGTAAAAGGAGACTAATTTTTCAAAGAAGTACCAAGTACTGTCACTCTGTGGAGAGTCCTGAAAAGGGGAGAATTAGGCTGAGGCAGGGCACCACAAAATTGAAGGCATCACTTGTCACTCTTGAAGACATTTCCCATGAAGTATAATCTTGTTGCATTGCAAGAATAATTTCTCTGGAATATTCAAAATTTAATTATTCGTGTTCCAGTCTAGCAGGAAAAAGCTACCTCCTTTTCCCTTGGTACTTATGATAAAAACATAAAAACTATTAGAATGTTTAGAGTCAGATCTAGCAGTCTTTTCACAGTAAGCTGGCTTGTGAAACAAAAACCCAATTCAGGGTTTTTAACCCAAGACTAATTTATCTGAATATTTATAGATCAGATATAGGCAGCATACCATAACACAATTCTATTTACTATGAATGATTTATATTTTATTGTTCCATACAGCTTTAGATTTTTTATTTCTTATTTTCTTATTTTTGTATGCATTTTATCACAGCTTTTTGAAGGCTTTTGGTTTATATACGTGGGTGTGGGAAATGGAAGCTACCTTATACATTTTAATACACAAAGGGAAACTTAAATAAATTTTCTTCTTCTTTTTGAAGCCTTAAGATCCAAAAATCAAATGTAATAAAAATGCATCATCTAGGAACCAGTAAAGAAATACTCCTTTGTATGTGACAGATCAAAGTTACAAATCACAAAGATGGTCGACAGAAATTTAAACCAAGACTTTAAAAAACCCTGATTCAATACTCTTGGTACCCGAATAGTCCCACTGATGTCAATGGGGCCGCTAAGGTGCTTAAAAGTTGAGTATATGCTTCAGTATCTAACCATATCAGGGCAAAAGTCCTGCACACAATTAAAAGGTTATACAGATGCTAAACTAACTATTTTCCAGAACTATCGCTTCTCTGAAATTAAGTACTGTATGTAGGAAATGGAGATCAAACTATTTGAAACAGGAAGCTGCTTTCTTTCATTTCAACATACTGAAATGATGGTGGTTAACGAGAATTGATTGCATAAGAGTAAATTCAGCCCAGTTCATCGGTCAGAAGTTGTCGGTTACATAAAACAGGAAGATTCATTGCCTATCTCTAGTTGCTCTATTAATTATGTGGGTATTTGGAAACTGCACTTTCACACAACAAAGCCTCATATGTAGCCATGCTCTCAGGCCCAGCCAACTATTGTCTTTATACTTTTGTTTCAAGCACATGGTAGGTATGTGCTCTGAAATGCTACCTCTTGAAAAAGCACAAGAGCAGAAGGAAGAAATGCACTTTGCATTCCTACATACCGACATAACAAGCTTCAAGGGTGACTTCTAACAATGCTTCTTTACAATAGCAAGCTCAGTGCGCTCATAGTGAGAAAACTGAGCCGTGTCTAGGAACACATTAGAGGAGAATCTTTTCTGGATGGACTAGTATTTCTACCAAAACTGAAATATAAGAGAAGAGAGAAAATGTAGGCGGCTCATGGCAAAGTTAGGATCTTCTGTGTGCCTTTAAACCCCCTGCCACTAGAGAACCAACATACAGCTGTTGTCATGCAGTATGACAAGAGTGCCAGTTATACTGCCAGTGTTGAGCCAAGGAAATGCACCCACTCAACCTGGCATCTATGAAGTTTCCAGTGTCATTACATATGTGTTGCCAAGTATACAAATACAACTGCCCTTTCCACGTAGTGTACAGGTGCCCACTGTACATAAACAAATCCAGCGCATCCTTTTTTGAAATTTAGCCCTAAATTACTAGGAACTACAGAACAGCTGGAAGAGCTTGAACTGCAGCAGAAGTGCAGAACACCCACTGTTCTGACAGAAAAGCACAAAAACTCAGTGTTCAGTCCTTCTGGGGAAAAAAAATAGACTTGTCTATCAGATGCTCAAAAAGATAGTGATCAAGGGCTCAATCCAAAACCTACAGACAGCCGTGAGAATCCAGAATGGTCCCATATAGATTCTCTTTTTGGACGACAATGAAAAACAGTCTTCACTGATAAAAGCTAGGAAGGACAAAACCACAGGTGAAAGCGAATCTAGACAGGACATCATGTAGATGGCAGTGAACTCACAGGGTAGTGTATCAAAAGGCAGCAGATAAGCTAAGCAACTGATAGACATATCTGAGAAATGCAAAGAAGAACCAAAAGCGCCGTAAAGATTTCTGTTCAACTATTTATTAAATATTCTTTAATTGAGGTTAAATGAGGTTACTTTGCTTAATATTTATGAGTTTCAATTACTTAAAATTGCAGCTGTCTCGTTAAATGGACCAGAAAGCCATTTAGTTTTCCCAGAACTGCTGTCTCAAGTATTTCTGTCTGGGTCTCATGATGAAATGCTAACTTTTGGGGATAGTTTCTTCTGCCAGCACTCCTCCTTCACTCAGCACAGGCATCCCTATTCTGCCTTCAGCAACCGTATTAGAAAAGCTATGTCTCAGTTTCCTCCCCATTGACAAAAATGCTGGTACGTCACAGTTATAATCCCAGCCGGTCACTGGTCCCCCAAGATATTATAACAATAATGACCACAGTCTAGGGCATGAGAGTTGAAACACAGGCACAGGTATGTTTTAATGGGACTTTGCATGCAAAAAAACTTCCCCATGTCCTTCCCCAGTCCCTGCCATTTCATGTCACTCAGTTCCTTGCAGGCTTTTCCTCCCACCTTCATACCCTAAAGCAGAGGATCATGGTTCTATAACATTTCTCCATATGATTCCTAACACCCTAACGCTCATAGATTTCATAAACATTAGGGCTGGAAGGGACCTCG
>NW_017729022.1:70371848-70372203 GCF_001723915.1 Gavialis gangeticus
CCAATGTCCACATAGTTGATAAAGATGTTAAAGAGAACTGGACCAAGAACAGAGCCTAGAAGGACACCACTGGTCACAGAGCACCATAATGATTCGCTACCATAGACCACTACTCCCTGGGTCTGACCTCGGAGCCAATTTCCCAGCCATCGGACTGTGGGATAGTTGGCCAATTTTTCCATGAGGAGGTCATGGATACCAGATCAAAAGCTTTTTTAAAGTCCAGATATATGATGTCAATCTCTTCTCTCTTGCTCAGGTGATATGTCACCTGGTCATAGAAGGAAATGAGATTGGTCAGGCAAGACCTACCCACAGCAAACCCATGCTAGCTCTCCCTCAGGATGTTGCCATC
>NW_017729022.1:70372410-70394939 GCF_001723915.1 Gavialis gangeticus
AAGATGGGTACCACATTGGCCTTCTTCTAGTCTTCAGGTACTTCACCTGAGTGCCATGAGTTTTCAAATATTTTTGCCAATGGTCGGGCTATGACACCTGCCAGCTCCTTGAGTACCCATGGGTGTAATCTGTCAGAACGTGCTGACTTGAAGGTGGCCAGCCTCTCAAGGTGATCCTTTACTAGATCAACACCGATGATGGGTATAAATATGCCCTCACCCTGGCCATCCCGTGTCATGCTAGGGAGTGCTGTCCCTTTGGGCTGATGAAAGGCCAATGCAAAGTACCCATTAAACAGGTTAGCTTTTTCCTGGGTGTCTGTTATCAGTTGTCCCATTTGGTTTAACAGGGATCCAATGTTACCCTTGCTTTTTTTCCGACTCTCTACATACCTGAAAAAGGACTTCTTATTATCCTTGGTATGTGAAGCCAGATGGAGCCTTGGCTTTCCTGTTCCGCTCCCTGCAGGTACGGACCAGTGCTCCTCCTTGGTGGTACTTCCAGCCTTTATAAGTCTTTTTAGGCGTAGGAGGTCCTCAAGTTCCCTGCTGAGCCAAGGGGGTTGCTGTGCCCTTTTGCTACCCTTCCTCCGAGATGGGATGGCCATCCCTTGTACTGTCAGGATTGCTCCCTTGAGGAGCAACCACTCCTCTTAGACTCCTCTTACTGTCAGGTCATGGTCCCTTAGGGCCTTGACAACAAGCCTTCTGAGCTTGTCAGAGTCAGCTTTCCTGAAGTCGAGGACTTCTGCATTGCTGACTGACTTGCCTGCTTTGAGATGGATAGTAAAGGTGATCAGCTCGTGGTCACTATCACCCAGCTTTCCAAAGATATTTCTCCATATGATTCCTAGCACCCTAACTCTCAGTCCATTTCCTTCCCAGTACTGCACTTTCCTCTCCTATTTCTGCCCCTCTATATTTCCATTTTATTTGCTACCCAAGCGCCCTCACTCAGTGCAGTAACATTACAGCCTGGAGTCAACTACAGATCCATTTATGCTTACAAACATTACTCTGTCTATCTGTGAAAACAGCTCTTTAAGGACCTATTACCACTAAAATCACCCAGAGTTTTTGTCCATTGACTTCAGTGGATATCAGATCAAGCCCTATATCTTTTTTATTCTTCACCAACAATCTACCACCAAAATGTTGTTTTCCTCTATGAGCTAACAACATTAAATGAATCTAAGTTTGTAAGCAAATCCCTCTTGGAGACACAACACACAAAAATGCTATTCATATTTGCAAAAGATGAATAAGCAGGTTCATGTTTGATAATTGCCCTGTCATAACCTCCATAGACTAGTATGCCTTGTACTAGTCTGCAGTGCCTAATAGGTGCACTCATCCTGCTTATATGTCCTGAGACTGCTTCAGTCAAGGGGGCAGGACAGGATGCTGTGGCTCTGACTCTCTCAGACCAGGCTGCTGGCAGAGCAGTCCTCTCTCTTTCTGAGCATCACAGCCAGAAACTGCATGCAGCGACAAAATTTAGGCTTTCCCAAAACAGAGTGATATTTATTACTCAATAAGAATTCAACAAGAACTCTCTGAACCAGTTAGTCTCTGAGGGGCTACTCTGCCCTATCTTCTGCATAATTTCAGACTAATGTAGCTAAGCACTTCTCTGCTCAGCAAGAATACAACAGTCAATACAATATACAATATGGGTTAAAGCAACAAAGAAGGACTAACTTTTTAGTTAGTCTACCTAACTTTTTAGTTTCCCCTGGCTCAGGTAGGCCCCTGGTCTTAGGCAAGGATTGTCCAACCGGCAGCCCACAGGCTTCACTTGGCTTCTGAGCAGTTAACTTGCAGTGCATAGGCTCCCACCAAGATGCCACTGCCCCCACTGTTCCTGCTGCTGCAGTGGCCAGGATCTCCAGAATCCCATTCCCTCCTCTGGTTTCTACATCCTGCCCCTGCCTCTGGTGTGGAGGTGGCATGGCATGCAAGGACTGAGGAGCCTGTGATCTATGCAGCAGGGAGCCCACACAGTATGTGGCTTATGGCCACTGAGAAGCCCTGCCTAAGCAAACAACCCTGAGTGGAGAGGCAGCATGCTTACCACTTCTACCTGCGTTCCTCAGTTTCTCGTGTCCCAGAGTCCCACTGCCTGTGAAACAGGGGTCAACTTCTCATCCAGTTCACAGGTCTTCATTCCAGGTTTCATCCTCCCATCAAAGCCTCCCTCCTTGAAGTCTATTCTTCTGCCTTAGATTTAAGCAGAACCCATTTACACTTCTCTCTACAGGCCTTCCTCCTCCCTGGTGTTTCCAGACAGACTTTGATTAGAGGTGATGCTTCAAAAGTTCACAGATATATTATTTATTCATAGCCATTGTCTGCAGCTCCCCCAATTAACCAGTGCTCAGCTTTGATTGCTACTCCACATGCAAGTGGAGTCCACTGCAAGATTAGGGTTGCCTTTTGTCCTCCAACTTCCCACTACAGCTCTGTAATTCCACCCAGAATATGACAGAAGCAGGGAAGTTCCTAGACAATTTATTTCTTTTCTGGAGAAGTTAGGAAAGGCTGAAATACAGGGAGAGAGTTTCAACCCTAAATATGGCACAGCTACCATTTCTCTTAAATCCAGCTTGTTGTTTGTATTGTTCCTTTCCTGTGGCCTTGTCTGTACTACAAAAGTTTTGCTGATACAGCTATAACCAGCAGAAATGCACTCTATTCTGGCAAAAAAAAATGCTTTTTTGTGAACATAGCTTTTGCCAGTTCTGCAAGCAATATAAGCTACATTGGCACTGTTTTGCTGGTATAACTGCATCTACACAGATAGGTCATTAAAAAATAATCAGAGGCCTAACTGAAACGGCTCTGTCAGCAAAAAATTCCTAGCATAGACCTGGCCTAGTTTAAGAGTAGCACAAAGGTAACTGTTAAAATGAACAAGATACATGGCAAGATAAGCTTGCATAAGCCAATGGTGGGAAAGGAGTGATAACACACAATTTATTTTTTAAAATTAACGTATTGTAAAACAATAAAAACCTAAAATGAATACCTGCAAGATTATCAGAATATTTTTTACAGGTGTGTTAGTTTTAGAAGTGGGAGGACTTGGGGATCGTAACAGTCTTAACCTGACTTTGGCTGAGCTGTACATTGCAAGGATGCTCAAAGAGAACAGCCATGTGATTGCTGCTGGCAGCATGAACATAGGTAGACGTGTTCCTAAGGGAAAAAATTCAAACAGCCTGATATTTTGAGATGCTAAGCACCCATAACACTGTCCACTGTAATCAGTAGAAACACAGAACTTACCAGAACAATATCTTAACCCCTGAGACTAACCAGCATCCACTTCTTCAGCAGGGCTGCTTCACGGCCCCCATTAATTCATATTTAGCTTTTGTCCTGAAACACAAGTGGCTGCAGGTGGAAAGCACCTCTGAAAAAGAAGTGTCCAGTCACCACAGCTGCAACCAGAACAACCAGAAGAAATTCCTGGGGGGCAGAGCAGATTCAAATAATTGCCAAGCTCGACTGCAGTTTCGTTATCTTTTTTACTTGAAGCATTCTTTTGTCATGTTCCCACTGCCAGCCCAGGACACTTTATAAAGTGAAATTGTTGGAATAGAGCTTAACCAATATGGAGCTTTGTTGTAAGAGCCAAATCAGCTGCTCTGTAAGCTTTCTTGGTCATGCCACACCAAGTTATTTGTGTTTGCAACCTAAACAGTACTTTTAAGTAGGCAGTTATTTTCCTGGTAATGTTGTAGCCTTAAATACACTTAATCTGCAGGCATTTGTCCTTATTCCACTAGCTGCGGGTCAGTGCCATCATCTGAAATAGTGAATCAGGGTGTACAATCCAAAATAAGGGCAAGTTATTGTTTTTTCATATGACTGTTCTTCCTAATTTGACTCTCAGCCATCAGGGATTACTCATGCTTTTCAGGATACATCACTGTTGTTCCCTCAGTAGCATTCTTTAAACCTTGTTTTCAAAGCAATGCCTTGCCTACCAGCCAGGAAAAGCACACCTAGAAGCAGCCGCTTGCCAGCAGGGCAATGCAAACTTCCTTCCTATTACAGGATCTAAACACGTTTGTAATTACAAACCCACTAGTGACAGCTCAACAGGAAAACACTGTTTCAGGAATCAAATTTAGATTTGTTTTTAAAAGTAGCAGTGGGTTACATTTTACTCTTGGTCTGTTCCTAATCCATCTGAATGGTAATATATGGTTTAGTTTGGTTTTGTTGGTATATTAAAAGGATTCACAATGGAAAATCATCATGTAAAAGAGCCCTATTTAGAGCTGTCATTTTGACTGTTTCTGTTCTTCCTAGTAAAGACAAAGCATTCCCCATGTTCATAGGTATATTTTTAAAAGAATCCTAAGAGAGTTTGGAGCAGAATTTAAAGGATTTGATTTAAAAGTTTTGGGTCCTGCATTCTTAAATCATTCTGATGCTTCTGAAATGCTCTCTCAAGTCATTTTTGCATGTGAATAATTTCCCATCGTTCTCTCTACATAAATTTTTAAGAGCTGGCATCATTGTCATATTTAGGTAACTGAATCCATTTTGGTCCCACATAAAATTTAGCCAGATCTCAATATCTCCTTGTTTCATGCTGCAGAATGTTACAGATTCTGTCTTTATGTCAGCTACCTAATAGTCAAACACCAAGTCACATTCCTTTATTAGTTAGGTCAGATTGGTCCAACTGGTGGCCTGTGAGGGGCCAGCAGGCCACCTGCAGCTGCCTGTCCTGGGCCATATTTCTGTCCAGGATGCAAGGGGACCCGCCCTGTCCCTGGTGCAGCCTGTGCAGTGGGAGGGATCCCAGAGGGTAGCTGTCTGCCCCTGCAGAGTGTGGCCCATGCAGTGTGTGACTCAGGGGCTTCATCACTTGCAGCCCCCAGCCACACCAAATTTGGACAGCCTGTGTAACAGGATGCTTTGGCACTTACCTCTTCCAGCTGTAGGAAGTTCACCCATGCAGGTTAATATATGGGGAAGACCCCAATGTCTTGGCAGGTGTGGTTTGGGCAAGAAGGCTGAACTGGGGGCATGAAAGAGAAACAACTGGCAAAGAACCATGATGCCAAGTCCCCAGAGTCATGTGTTCCCATGATGGGACTCCAGTGGTTCAGAGAGCTTCCAGGAAAAAGAAAACATGAGGCCAGGCTCTCATTTCCCCCAGAGAGAGGAACATGCAGCTCCAAGTTAGAGCAGGCTGCAAAGATCCATATAAAGATGTGGAGAAAAGCCTCAGGGAAGAATGGAGCAGAGGCATGCTTAAGAGGTGCAGATGGAGACAAACCCAGAGCAGCCGGCAGTACTGAGAGGACTGGAGGCAGAGAGGCCTCACGGTGCAGCATGTCGGTGTGTGTGGAGAGTCAGGAGCCATAGTATTTTCTTCTGGCTTTGTTTATTATTAAGTAGCTTAACTAATGAGTGGCCGGGATCAGCTACTACCAAACCCGGAGTTGAGGGGTGGACTTTAGCATCCAAGTAGTTTCTTTGTTGACGCTCATGAATTGACGAACGTTTGGTTATTTGATTTATACTGGATCTTGTGCCTTTTGGGGTGCATTCATAAATTAGCAGACTGTGATTAGTAATTGGGTCATGCTGCTTATCTCTATGAATTCATGGATTAGTGGGTCTCAGTGTTAATTGACGTTGTGATGAACTTTGGGAGACAATACCCAGCAAACAATTAATGAACCTTATTGTGTTACCTTGCTTTCCCAGGTAGAGGTGAGCTAATGGATTCTCTGTTATAAGTAGGCTGAAATTTTAGCTGAACTTAATTGATGGAAGAATAAATGTAGGTGGGGAGCCCTTAGGAGCGATAAGATACAGATGCTGATAACTGATCAGTTTATGAATGTTGTGGTTCTTTTGGGAGACTAAAGTATAGGTTTATGTTGATTTCATTAAGGACTGAAAAGATGTCAGAAACTGGGACTAAAGGATCTAAATCAAGGTGAAACATATTGGTAACTGGATTACAAAACGAGAGCAGCCATTGGTGTCTTCAGAGGAAAGGGGTAGGATGTAAGAGAAGGGGAGGCCTACGAAACAACTCTTCAGGATGCAGGTATCTCACCATCCTCCAGATAATATTCATCCTCCCTTTTTCTATATTACAACAAGTAATTAGTGAGCAAGTATGGAGCAGAGGCATGCTTAAGGAGGAGAAGGTGGGATTTAAACCCTTGCACCAGGGAAGCAAAGATGATCAAACAGCACCCTTTCCTGCCTTGATTTAAGTTAGTCCTGAGATTTAGTATACGCACGCAACAAAATATTATAAGCCTGATCCCAAGCCCACTGCAGTTAGTAGGAGTCCTTACATGTGGATGTTGGATCAGGCCTGCTATTTACAAAGGGAAGTTTCATGAAAACTTTCCCCATTTTTGTCCCATTTGCCTTCATTCTAGCTCCCAGTAACACTGACAAAAAAAAGAAACAAGAAAAGTGAATATCACTAATATCACTACACTTGAAACTCAGGGTTGCCAAAGAAGATTTCAACCCATTATATGCCAAGGAATCTGTTTTTCCTCGGAAACTGAAAGGAAAAAAAAATCCGCTTTAACACAGATTTGATCCAAATTCCATTGAAGTCAATAGGTGCAGGGAAAGTCCCATATTGGTTTTTTAATTGTGCAACATTCTCTGTGCAGCTTTCACTCTGGTTTGCACAGGCAGCCACAAAATATTAACTTAGATCCCTAAGCACGGTGCATCTAATTGTGGCTCAGCTGAGGGAATTATATTACTCAATTTTGTGTGCTGAGTCTCTAAACTTCCACAGGACTTAAAAACATGTGAGGCTTTTCATGAACCATGGAACCATATACCAATTTCTTCACAGCACTGTTTAAGGTAAACACATTCATCCTTTGACCAATCACTTAGACCATTATGTCTAATCAGGACTTGGAACTTTCTGAAGTTAAAGCTCAGCCTGAGCTAACAATAGTTAGTCAAGTTTATTAGTGACTATATCCTGGTCCAGTTAAGAAGTTATAGTACTATAATCATTACAACAGTTCCATTTAGGTTCAGATGCAGAGTATGATTAAGGAAGGGGGAATAAAAAAGAAAAACACCCAAATTTCACCTGTTTGGAAGCTCTTTGTCTGGCTCAGCAACATTAATAGGGATTTGTGCATAAGGGAACTTTTTACAAAAAATTTCTCAGTCTTGCTTTTCTATGAGAGCAGTGCCTAGATGTCCTCATTGATATCAAAGCCATGTTCTGTACAGTTACCAGCAAAGGGAACATTTCCTGCCCTGAAGAATTTATGATCTAGGGTTATAGGCACACAAACATATTACTGTGAAGTGAGCTAGGGTGTAAGTCTGCTGCAATTTACTCTGCAGTAATTGCTGTGCACTTGCTCTCTCACCACTGTAGATGCAAAATAAGTTGCTCTTCAGTGAAAGTGGGATCAGGGACCTCACTCTTACTGTAGGTTGAAGCGTGCATATAGGTTATTACAAAGGAGTTGCTGAGGCACTGCAAGTCCCATTCCAGCTGGCTGCGTAATAACTTGTTCATGTGCCCATACCCTAAATAGACAAACGTAAGGCCAAGAATGGAAATAAAGAAGTGACTTGTCAGCATACTGGCAGGACTAGAAACAGAACCCAACCCTCACTATTCTGAATTCAGGGCCCTGTCCAAGAGACCAGGGGATCTCCCCACCAAGGTTCCACCAGTACCATCAATGTTAGGAGCTCTAGTATAGGCTGGCTGCAAACATTTTAAGCACCATGCTGATCAGGCCCACTCTGACAAGAGTTAGTCAATTCAGTGCTTGGAACCTGCACCAGGTCTCTCAGTGCTGCTCACACCAGTGGTAAGACTGGCAGTGTCAGTTCTTGAGTGCAGTATGTTGAAGGTCAATATGGAAAAGTCCCATTCTGACTAAGTCAGACCATCATAACTATATCCATGTCTCATTCTTCTCAAGTTTATACTAGTCTAAAGCAGGAAAAAGTCCACTAAGATCAACTGGACAACAGCAGCATAGAGTCAGTGCAATATCAAACCAGGCTGCTTGATTCTAAATAGACAGCTATAGCAGCACCTACCATAAACAGTTTCAACATGAAGGTCAGTGATTCCTTGAACTAAACTTGTAGTTTATCTTGCCTCACTCATAAGGATGCTGCACTTTAGCAAAGGTTTAGAAAGTGATTTGAAGTGAAAGGTGCTATGGTTCTAACCTACTTCATCTAAAACAAAGACATTTTCTAAGGCTAATTAAATGTTATTTTCCCCATTCTATTTCAAGGCCTCTTGACAAGTGCCACCAAGTGATATTTTAGCAGGAAGAGGTGGAAGGATGATGAATCAGGTAAAAGTAATGAGACATAAATCTGCCCTTTAGAGAGGCCATCTCAAATCATTTCACCCATCTTAATACTCCAGCAATGCTGTAAAATACTATCCATTATAATGGTGCATTACACCTTCTAAGGTGGCTCTTACACTCCTGATTCTCACCGATCATTTCAGTGGACTTCTGACTTCAAGCACATAATTCATTCTTTACAGGGAATTTCATAGTTTCACAGTCATTAGAGGCTGGAAGGGATCTTACAGATCAACGGGTCTGGTTCTAGCAACAACATCTACAAGCCTCATTGACTGTTGGTGAAAGAAAGCCACACACTTGAAACTTAGAGTGGTTTGAAAGAAAGGAAAGGCTTCTCTGGTTCAAATCAATCCTTACCTGTCTGTGGGTTCATCTACATGTGCTATTAAGGCAACATGACAAACTTTGGCACAGTTCACACCAGAGTTAATGTTTCCCGGGTGCAGTGTTTACATGTGTCCGCAGGACAGAAGTTTGAGCTGGGGCAAAGCGGCACTGGACTGGCTGCAGGCTTGGGGGTTAGACATAGGATCTGGGTCATGGCATTGTGTGACAGCAGAGTTGTTTGGGACACAAGAGTGCCCGAAGAGTGGAGCTGTGTGGCTAGATGGCAGGCAGGGCTCTAGCCCCTGCTGCCTGGGTTGACCAAGTGCAATTTATACTTGGGTCAGTATTTGCACATGCATTTAGGTGCAGTTATTTTCACCACCATAAGATAGTACTGTCCCTGAAAGTACTATCTTATGGCAGCCAAAATTAGTTTGCTGTAGTCTAATAGTGTTGCATGTGTACGCTGTGATGCTTTACACACAGCAAGTTAGTTTACTGTGCAGTTAAGTGCACATGTAGATGCACCCAGTGTTTGTACTAGTACAGTTACATCCTTAAAGCTGGCCATGACTGGGGTGTTTGACTTAACTCGTACTATGTAGGCAAGGCTCCTCCAGTTAACATGGGATGCTTGTTATTGCCACTCTTCAGAAAGACATGATGAAAAAATTGGAGATGGAACCACTGCAACTCTACATGGATACCATAGTTCTTTGATCCCTCTGAGTTTGGTCCCACAACTAGATATAGAAGATGAGCTATAAAGGGGACCAGGATAAGGTGCTGATACTATTAGTGCTTATAGGGTGCATCGACATGAAACGCTACTGCACAATCTTTATTGCACATTTATTTAGTACTTGTACTAGTACTTGCAAGTACTAAATAAATGTGCAGTAACTGGAGTTACTGTGCAGTAGTGCCAGCAAATGTCTTTTAAGTGATGCTACTGCTCAGTAGTCTAATAATTCTCTGCAGTAGCATATTAGTGCTCTCTGTGCCATGATGCGCTACTGTGCAGCATTTTTTGGCTACTGAGCAGTAAGTGTCTCATGTAGACACATCTATAGAGACCACAAGTTATTACTAAGAAGCCTGCAGAGAGGGATGGGTGTCCATACATGGGTTTTATTCCTTTCTTCAAAAGATCTATGAAAAAGAGTGGGGTCTTTGTGTCTGGGGTGCTGTACAGTTCCATCTTATTACCCTAGCTGTTCCATATTTATATAAAGCCATTACAAGAGGCCCCAAGGTGGGCTGGGCTGCAGTATCATCATGGCTCTGGTGGTACTCGTTACCTTTCCATTGAACCCAAGATCAAGTGATGCTTAAAGTGGAACGAGACCCTGGAACTCATCTTTAATTCAGCAGTGGTGGGGGAGGGAATAGCATCTAATTAGCCCCAGAAAATGTCTTTGTTTCATATACAGTTCAAAACACCTGACTTCCATTCTCACAGCATCTCTCACTCACAGACTTCAAAACATTTTATAAACTCTACCCAAGTCACCAGACCCTTGTGAGTGAGAAATTCATATTACAAGTTCGAATGAGTAGCCTTTCTGACTGAACTGCAGTAAGATCACTTCTTTCCAATCATCTAGCAAACATATGAAAGAAACAGCTATGACTCATCCAAAGCAGAAGAAAACCATGCCCAAAAGTAGGGGAAAGCATTTAGGAGGATAGAAAAGAGCAATAATGTGCTGGTCAGGAGAAATAGCTTGGCTTTTACAAAAATGACTGATAGACTTGTGATTTTACCAGCTCTACTGCTGTAGCTGGATGCTCAGGTAGCATTGGCAATGGATTTTCTTATTCTTTTAAATCCACAGCCAGTCAGGAGATTGATCCTTACTGAAGAAGAAAGCTTGCAATCAATAATCATCTATGACTGGCACCCCTCTGACTGGCTTACCTCTGCACAACATGCTTAGAGTTATCTTTCCTTTGAAGACCAGCCAGAAGATTGGACTAGCACAGAATACAGAAATCTGAGTGGGGTTGCCCAATTCTGAACATAACACTAGCATGTTCCTGTATATGCACTGGCCACCTGTTTTCTTTTGGGTACAGTTTAAGGCAGAAGTGCTCAACCCCTGGCCCATGGGCCAGACCCAGCCCAAAGAACCATGTCATCTGGCCCATGGGGCTCCTCACAGGGGCAAAAATTTGGCAGCAAGGAGTGGCAGCAACAATTGCTGCTTCCCTGCTGCCAAATTTCTGGACCCCTGGGGAGCCCTGCAAATGGGATAACATGGCCCTGTGCACTGTAGCAACATGAAGCCCAATCACAGTATGCTAGGCCAGGCAGAGGCAGTGCAGGGATAGGCAGAAGTGGTGCAGTGCCCTATATGGCCCCATGCCATTCATCTAGCCCATGGGGCCAAAAGATAGAGCACCATAGGTTGAAGGTGTACGTGGTTTAAAGTTATGAATAGACCTGGATACAGTAACTCACTACAAGCTAGATCTATTAGAAGATTTAAGAACTTAAAATAGGACTTGGCTCCCTAAATTTCACCTGAGTCCAGAATTGTGATCCAAGTGAGCTCCTGATCAACGGTTACTTAACTCTAAAGGTGCCCAAGTTCAAATCAAACAGAGAGGCACTTCATGAGAGTTCCCCAGGTGTCAAGCGTTCTACCCAAAACTGCCCCAGTCTGAGCAATCTCAGCACCATGTTCCCATCTAAAACCACTTGGGGTCCAGGAAATAGGTGCTCCTTTGCACAAGTCTCCTGACAGACCCAATCTGGTAGGTGTTCTCAGAGCTTAACACATGCTGACAGTATAAGTTCCTCACAACATGCAGCCATGGCCATTTCATTTCAGAACATGTTCAAAGAAAGCAAAAATACTCACCTTTGCTAATAAACTAGCAGTTAGGGCACTAACCCAAAAAATTAGAAACCTGGATGTGATGCTGTCCTTAGCTTATAGGAGCTCACATCCAGGTCTCCCACTTCCCCGGTCAGCTAACCCGATGGCTGGGGACTTACCTGTGAGCACATTTCACCCTCCCCTTGAAGCTATACCACTGTATAGGAAAGAAAGCAAGATCTATGGGGCCAGAAGAGGAAGCATTTAATTAGCAACAAGCACTCTTGCATTCTGACCCCTGTTCTCTGTATACACGATAGCTTGGGGACCCTGAACATGGATTTCCCACTTCCTAAGTGGGCTGTCCAGCCATGAAGTTAGTATATTTCCGAAAATTATGTACCACCACCACACCATGTTTTAAAAGAAAGCAGAGGTTCCTGGTCCATTTTATGAAAGAATAGGTTTAGGCATCTACCTTGAGATGATTTCAGGCTCTGGGTCCTGAGTGAACAGAGATTTATACTCATGAGTAGGTCTAGAATTTTGAAAAAGGGTATAAAGACAGTGAGGTGCATCATCACATTTAAAATAACACTTTTTTTCTCCAGTCAGAATAAACTAGAAGGTTTACTAATATGCTGCATTATTTTTTTTAAGATTGAAGCAAAAACAAATACAGCTTATTTGGAATGAGTTAAAAAACAAACTGCAGGGCTGTGAAATAGGAGTTTCATAGTAGGAACAGCTATCAGACAGCAGAATTGCAGAACAAAGGAGAGTTTGATTAGTGGAACACCAAGACCATTAAAAAAGGAGAGAGGGTCATTAATACCTGTGGACTAAGCAGTTCAGAAGGGATCAGGTAGATTATAGTGAGCCATGAAGTCAATTGACTCCCTCAGTCCTACCTGGCTAAAAATGCTCTGCTACTGACAGTTTTAAACTTTAGGGTGGACCAAGAACCAAAGAGGGGTACAAGCGTAGCAGTGCACCCTCCCCCAGATATACTCACAGCCCTGAGCCAGCTAGTAAGCAAACATACCCCTTTGCTCAGTATTTCTTTACTGGCTAGCTCTAGAAATGCACATCGAGCTGTTAGCTTCTTCCTGTTTAGCATGCTGGCTCTTTGGGATCTCATTCTCAAGAAACTCTCTCTTCACCCATGCATTATATAGGAAGCTTAGGCATCTAACCTAGGTTCTGGATTCCACTCCAGGAGTGAGATGTCTAAAATGTTAAGACACTGAGGCATCTGGTCCATTGGGCACCTACATCTTTTATTGGTATTAGCCCCAAGAAACCATCTTTCATCCTGTCGCAGCAGACAAGATAAAGACAAGATGGGGAAGTTTATCTTATGATGACTTTTAAGAACACATGGAAAAGCTCTTTGAGCAATGGGCCTCCTGTTTGAAATACATTTTTTCATGCCACCCACCCAAACCCAAGGGTAGTAGTAAAGTAAAAGGAATGCATCATAAAATACATACAGCTTGACTGTCTGCTTTGTTGCACCACTTATGATACATGGACCCCAGTGAAGTCAGTAGCTTCATGCAGGAGTAAAGCTGATGTAAGAAAAAGAAGTGGGGGAGGGGAGCAGACCCATTTTCTAGCTGATCTGGGAACACCTTTTGGATTGCCTTTTTAGTAGCTGTATTTATAATGGATGTTGATTTTTGTGACTACTTCTGGCTGTCACAGTGATACCAGCAGGTGCTGAATACATTATATATAAATAAATATCAAGTAGCTCACATTCAAAGAAAAAAAAGAAGAAGAAATTTTTCACTCCAGGGGCCCAATCACCCTGTCAGTTTGAGTTGCATTCGCAAATGTACACACGTGTGTACAAAGATGATCACCCAATTAGGTGATCAGGCCCCAGAATGACACCTTCTAATTTGTGTATAAAATTGGATCATGAAGTTACCTTCTCCCAATTCTAGGATGCAGAGTTAGGCCATGTTGCTTGTCTACAAATGGGCAATAAATATGCATGGTCTTGATGACATGGTGGTCTGCAATTTCAGCTTCAGATGTTGGCTGCAAAATGGTAACAAAAGTTTTGCTGAATTATACTTTAAATCTTTTGCTCTCCTGCTGTCTATTAAAATTAAAGCCATCCATGTGGTAATCTTATTTTCTTCATTTCAATTTTATCATGCACATCATAGCCACCATCAAAGCTACAGCCTTCTGAAAATTTCTCCATCCCATGGGTTAATGGACAGTATCCAGAACAGAATCATACTGAGATAACAGCACTGATTAAGTTATTATTACAATGTTCTTCTTTGCAAATTAATCTCAGCAGTCTCAAAGGAAACTCTTTCTTCTTGTTCAGATGTATGTGTATAAAGGACATTTTTCAGTAGGTACAAGATAAAAATCTGTATTTGCTTAGAAGGATTACCATGATAGTGTAAGCTTTGAGATAAAATATCTGTCATGCTTACTGGTGAAGCTTCCCAGTTGGAGTTCCTTATCTCTGAACCATCCAGACAAGCAACCAATGAGCTTTTCCCTAGGAGATGTTCCTTGCTCTCAGACTAATGAGACACCCACCTTCTCCATGCCCATCAACAGCAGAGTCAAGATTTTCAAATCCCCTGCCTGATAGCGCAAGGAAAAAGTCAAGCTGTATACTAGAAACAAGCTGCAAACTGAGATACTTGAAGGCCTCCAGGTTGAGAAACTGGAAGAGGGGCCTTGTAAAGTTCTACCACAGAATTTTCCAACCTAATTAAATACAAATGAGCACTCAAACATATCCTTATTTTTACAATGGGTTTAAGCCAGATATTTGGCCTACTTCTACATTTTGTATTCCCTCATATTTATTCATGTGTTTTGTCAAATGTTTTGACAGAAGAATGTTGCCAAGACCCTCTCTCTCACTGATATACAAAGTCACATCATTCTTATTTTTCAAAAGCATGAACAAAATCACCATGACACAATGGATTAAATTCAGCCCCCATATAAACAGGGGCAACTCAGTTGAAGTTAATGAAGTGACCCCAGAAATTACTTCAGCCCTAGCACTCTGGCTAAGCATAAAATTGAAAAACCTGATGGAGTGAAGAACTGTATTATACAACTCTCATACCCCAATCCTTGTTTTCCGCAAACCTATTAGGATATTAATTGTATAGTTTCAAAAGTACATCCTAAGGGAGGAATGTTTACCCCAATAATGTTGGTGGCAAAACTCCCAGTGATGTCACTGGGACAGGATTGCATTCTGTAGGTAACTATCAGCACAAGAGCCCAGCCCTGAAAGTTTTGCTATTTAATGAGCAATGTACAGATGAGGAATGGGGATGGAATGCAGCAGTGTTTGGAGCATACATGTCCTCCACCTCCACTCTCTGTATTGAGCTCTGTTGTAGTATTCTGGAGCAGAATTTGAGGGGTGAACCCTTTGGATTTTACTGCAAATATGCATGGAGATCCAGTGCACTCTGCACGCTTTGACTACTCACACTCCTGGCAATTAACACTGGGAGATTAGCAACTGGCACTTGGACAACTGACTCTGAAAGCAATTAGCCTATTCAAAGCACCTCACTTGTTGCCAGTTACAAAGAGGTTAGAGGTGTAAGAGCTATTAATGCAATGCATTAGGAGGGAATAACTGGGTGAAACTACATGAAATGCTGACTGTGCAGTAGCCGAAAAATACTGCACAGCAGAGTGTTACAGCAGACACTGCTAATATGCTACTGCTCAGTATTATTCAGCTACTATCCAGTAGCATCACCTAAAATATGTCCGTCAGTGCTACTGCACAGTAACTTTGGTTACAGTACTATTTATTTAGCAGTTGCTAATACAAGTACTAAATAAATGCACAGTAACAACTGTTCAATAGCGTCTTGTGTAGACAGGCCCACTGAATCCTTGGTTAGTCTTAGGTCTCATCCATAACTGCTTAAGAACAAGTATAATAATTCTAAAATACATATGAATTATAGAAGGTACATGAAGTGACTTTAGGACATGTTTTCTTTCACCACAAATGGAGAATCCATAAGAAGTTTTGGATGTAGCCAGGTCAATTTAATTTTCCATGCTGGATATTAACCAGGTGGAAGTGAATTGAAATGACAGCGAGAGAGCTGCTTTCATGGCAAGGAAATGGTTGTGGCAATTTAGAGTAAGGCCATAACTTTCTCACTGCTAAAGGATTAGACATGGCATGTCTGTCTCAGCTAGTTTGTCATACCTAGATGATACTATGATACTATAAACAAAAAGAAATGCCTTCACATATTGTCAAAGGTAACTTAAAATCAGCCAATTTGAAACTCCAAAACAAAGCAATGGATCTGTTTCAGAATCTACCTGGCCCATCTGAACAGCAACAGAACAGTACTGATAAATTGTATGTTAAAATGGCCCTTGGGACAGGGACTGGAACTCAAGACACCTGACACCCAGTCATGTGCCATAACCACTAGGCAAAAGCATGAGGTTAATTCTTACCATCTCTCTTGCCCAGTGAATCTTTAGCTATTCCACATAAGCTGAGCAACTATCATAAAAAATCCTGAGCACCCCCATGACCCTAAATTAACCTATAGCTTGGTGGTTAGGGCATCCTCCTGAACAGGCAGAGGAGGTAAGTGCTCTAACTATTGAGCCACTAGATAGAGGGTGTTCATGCTGTTTAAGGGATGTTCTTGAGTTCCAATGTTCATCTGAAAAGCACTGGCAGGTAGATATCACTTTGCCATCACAGCAGGTTCAGAGTTAGTGCTTTGTACCTAAGAAGTCTTCCATTCCCATGGGGATGCCAATGACAAATTGGAGGATAGCAGTATCTTGGCCTTACCTATGTCTGTCATAGTCTGTGTGTCTCCTACAATTCTGAGTTTGTTCTCCCAGACTCACACACTCCCATGTGCTCACAGTGCTTAGTACAGCACCATTGACCAGTTCAGTAGTGGTGGGGTTGACATCACACTAAACAATAAGACTGAAAGAGTAAGAAAACAGTTTATCTTCAGTGTAACTCCTTTGAGCAAGGACCAGAAGATTTTAAACAGTTGTAGTTAAAAACTTCTTTAAGGCAACAAAGTGGGGAGAGTTAGGGTTGTTTGGGTATGTACTATGGAAGATGTGATCTTAACATTATTGTGTTTTTTCCTGGTTACCTGAGTGTGTTTCCCACTTCTCAGAGCATCTTCCCATATTCCAGAAATACACTCAACTATTTAAACACCCCTCAGTTTTAAACTATTTAAAACCATCTTGCTCTGGAGACAGAAAAATGACAGAAAGGAAAGGAAACAAGACTGAGAAATCCATGGTTCAACCTTCCCTTTAACCAGAGTTCAAATTACACTTTGACTCATGGAGGGGTGGAGGTGGCAGTGGCGGCAGCAGAGAGAAGCCACAGGGCAGCCCAGGTATGGGCTCCGGGCAGCTGCAGCAAAAAGCAACAGGCAGCAATGAGGGGGAGGGGTGGCTTTTCCCCCGGACTAAACAGTGCTTTTCCCGTGCACTTGGCTCAGCCCCCATAATTTGAACCCTGCCTTTAACCACCGCCTGTGGCATCCACCGGAAAGTCTGCGGCTCTAGGATTGGACCACTTAGTCGTCAATGGACTCATCTACAACCCTTTACTTGACCCATGGGAGTGATCATCTTCAACCACAAAGGATCACTGCCACCAACATGTTTAATCAGGGTGGCTGCATGATGCAAAGTGGTCTTTAATGCAGCTTTCACTGTGCAGAAAAATGTTGACATAAATTAATTAAAAAATGCAGATTGCCAGAGGCCAGCTTGGCATTTGTAGGAATTGGGATTTGGTTATACCCTTGTAAAATGGACCTCCTATCCTATTAGGCAAAAATGGCAAATGCTTATAGGGTAGGAGCTGCATGAGCCCATGCAATGGAAAGGGCTAGACCAGTTAGCAGTCAGTGCCATAAAGTGTACACATCCTGCAGAATGTAATTATTGCACCAACAGAGATGAATCCACTGAGCTTTTTTTTGCCATTATTTGAATGGAAGTACATTTGTGCTCTAAACAGCTCATTCTTCTTTGTAATGGCTCTTCAGATACAAGAATGCCAAGCAGCAGTTGGCTGCACAAACTATAGGAATGAGATTCAAGGTGACATGCAGAGCCAGAGAGCAGCATAATGGTACTGATACATTGTCCAGGTTTCCCTGTTGGGAGAACAATTTTAAACATTGCCTTAAGAAGAGCATAGGATTGTTTGAGGCGTATGATAATGAAGGAATGGCACTCACCCAAATGCCCAAGATTAGAAGTACAGATATAGCCGGCTTCACTGCTGGGACAGAGGCAGTAACAGAAGAATGGAAACCAGAACAATTCATGCACAAATGGAGAATGCTAACATTAAACAGTGCCTGACTGAAAGCCACATAGCAGCTACAAGCACACTAAAATATAGCATCCTGTAAAGACAGGACTGAAAAGCTTTGGGGACTCATTGGGATAGAAGAACATTTAAATCTATAGAGCTGTTGAGGAAATAGGGAACACCATCCTGCAATGGCTGTTTATAATGGGCAACGTTGCCAAACAGTCTGAATCATCCAATAAATATCAACTACAGGTAATGAAAGCCAACTCTTTCCTAGATTTGTGGCCCCTGGTAAGCTGCATATAGATCAAAGAAAAACTTTGAATGCAGAGTGATGCAAAAGGTGAAGATATTTGAAATCCCCACTTCCACACACTCACAGTGTTGTGGAACAGTAGAAAGTTAACTGGATTCAAAGTAATAGTATATCCCCATCGAGGAGAGTGGGACTGGCACATCCATTCTTTGTAAGTCTTGCAGAACAGTAGTAAGAGTGTACAGAACAGAGCTGGCACAACACTCATATTGGGATGTGAGCTGAGTGTCCCAGCATGTCTCTTGTACACAACTGTAGAGCAGGAACACGTGCCAGTGGAGAAACAGAAGTTTGATTATTTGGACTGTTTTAAAGCTCTTCAATCTCAAATAAAGTGAGAGACTCCATACATTTGCTAGATGCACTTTGGTAGTGGTGAGGAAAAAAGAAAAGTGTGCATGTATTTTTAAACAGAGCCTGTATAGCACCTAGATACTTCACAAGGCAAAGTCACTTTGGAAACTTTTGAGAGAGATCTGTGGCTCAGCTATTTCTTTAGAAGGGAAAATGCTCAACTGAAGAAAAGTCTTTTGAGTCTTTCCCATGCAGAACCAGAATTGGATTTCAAAGGCAAATGGATAAAGCTCACCAATCACAGTATTTACATTGCCATTTTCCAAATAGCCAAGAACAAGTTTTACTTACCAGTATTTCACAGAACTCGCATAAGAATCTGGGTTTCTAAAACATGCAAAAAAAAAAAAAAAATCAAGAGTAAAAAAAGAAACTCAGAAGTTTTTTTAATTTACTGTTTATTTTTCACTGTTTAATATTTCCTGGATTCCAACCCTGAAAACACATGTTGAAGAACACAAGTAACTTTACTCACATGAGTAAATGGCCTGGGCCCTACATACCTAAGGCACTGCCTCCTCTCTTACATTTTGTCACAATCCCTAACATCAGTTGACAGCAGCCTCCCGCAAGTTACACCTGTGCAGCACGTTCATTTGTCAAAAAATACGTGCAGGGTCACTCCCAGTAGTTGCTCCTCAGCTCTGGAGCTCCCACCCCCTTGAGGCCTGTCCAAGCACAACCATCTTCAGAAAGCATTGTAAGACCTTCATATTGTGGTCAGGCTGCAGGAGGAGTTAATGAGGTATGGTTTGTAGTTTTGTTTTGGGAGCCGTTTTTTTTATTTATTACTTACTATTTTATTTTAATATGCAATCTACTTGTATAATCTATCTTGTTTTTTATTGTAAGCTGCCCTGAGCCATTTTTGGGGAGAGAGCCATATAGATCAGAAAGAAAGAAAGAAGGAAGGAGTCTTCCCTAAAGAGACTCTGAGTAAAGCACTTGCAGGATCCAGGTCTTAAAAGCTGAACAACATCACTTGATTTTTGTTTCTCCCCCTCATTTGGCCAACACTTCTGCTTTTTGGCCCTCTCCAATTAGAGGAAATTGAAATGGGCAAGTAACTGATAAATCCTAAGTTCTTTATCATTGTTATGCCTCCCTTCAGCCTTTTTTCCTTTTCCCCTGCTCTCTTCCCCTTCCCTCCTCCCCACTCTACTTTACCTCTCTGTTTTACCTTTTGTCTTTCTGATTTCTGCCTATTGACATTCTCACTGACATCCTGCCGCACTTTTAGCTTCTCTCATTTCTTGGAGTCTCAGAACAGCAGAGAGTCCCTATGCTTGAAGAAGCTGACTGCGCCCAAAAGCTTGCCAAGAACTTTTTCCAACTACTCAGTTGGTTTAATAAAAGACATCACATCTACTGAAAGAACCTTGCCTGCCTTTTTTTTTTTATCAGAAAGCTGTTCAAATCTTTCTGCAACATATTTAAATGTGCAGTTTTATATTGGAACAAATCCATTAGAGCAGTGATTCTCAACCTTTTGCACCTTACATCCCACCAACCATTTTGACAAAAAAGCCCTGGTCCCACCATGATAGAAACAAAACCCTGCTTTTTCCAAGAAGTGTATTTTTACATTTACATGCATTTTAGTATTATATTAATCATTAATGGAAATATTCAAATGAGTTGAAGTCTTACCTACACAACCTTTGTGTCCCACTGGTTGAGAAACACTGCATTAGAGGACTTGCAAGCTTACCTTCACCTTTTTCTTCAAGGATTACTCCTGTGTCAGAATCTGCTAGATTCCAATGTTACCACAGTTATTCCCAAAACATGTCAGAAACATTTAGTAATTTAACTGCAGTGCTTTCCTGCTTCAGATCTAATAGCTTGAATGACTAAAGCCCTGATCCTGCACACACTCCTGGGTAAAATTACTCACATGAGTAAACATTTGCAGGATCAAGGCCTAAACTCCCATACTGCTCCTATGTTTCTTCCATCCCCCTTCTTTTTTCTGATGAAAAGTTACCCATACAGGTGGTGGTAATTATGATTTCAGCCCCTGGGGCTGAAGACAGTTTGTTTACTGCAGGTCACTTGCTTACAACACGCTTGTTTCACCAGGGTCACATCTTTAAAGGGAATTTCTCTAGATTGAATTTGTAATATTCACTTACTGACATTACATTGCTATTCACCAGCATGAAATCCAAACTCCATGTGAATGCATTTGCTACAGCATGGCCGGCCATATCCTAGGCACCCTGCTATGCCAGAGGTCTAGTTCTTAAATCCATTTTTCCCCATTATGGCACTGCTTGTCACAGTTTCCATTTGAGTCTAATTTAGTTGCCCGATATTTGAATCTGCTATTCCTACCAGTTTTAGTTGTTCTGGTCTAAGATACTGTCATTATGTTCTTGTGACACTTTTTCTCTTTCTGAAAGAAGCAGAAGTGTAGGACAATAGGGAAGGCACTGGTCTGAAAGCCCAAAGACGTTCATTCTAGCTCTAGCTCTAAGCAAGTTGTTTATCTTCTGTTCCTTGGTTTTATTATCTGTTAAATAGGAATACCATAGAAACTGCTGTGTGGTACCACAACCTAAGCCTATTTGGCTTACAGTCCTGTTTCTAGCAGTTGCCAGAACCATATGTTTCAAAGGAAAATGCAAAAACTCCATCATAGGCAGAGATGGGGCAATCTGCTTCCCGCATTAGGTCCTATTCTGATCTCCAGTCATTAGATACTGACTGAAACCTTGAAGTAGGAGGATTAATATCCCTTCCCATTAATTATGAACATTCCTCCAATGACAAACTCATGCACCTTTGTAAAGTCCTTCAAGACCTAAGAGCTATATGTGCTAAGCCTTATTGTTATTACCTGTACAGACACTCTTGTTTGTATAGGAGTCTCCTTATGATGGCCACTTTTAAAGGAATCTGTCTCCTTGCTGTTTCTGCCCTTTCCTGGTCTGCTTGTTTTATGATTAATAGCCATCATTATTTATTACTTTGGTTCTGACAGTATCAGCAGATACTCATCAGAGATAAGGGCTCCATTGCAGTTTGCTCTGTACATGTCACAAAACAAATAGTCCCTGCTCCAAAAAGTTTATAATGCAAATAGGAGACAAGAGATAACAGGTAGATGTAACCAACAGACCAGGGAAGCATAAGGTAACAATGAGAGTATTATGTCTAGCAAACTGGCATCAGTATTTTTTTTACCAGACATTTTGTGTTCCTGGTTAAATTTCCCTTTCTCCTCATGAGTTTCAGACACCAGTTTGCACATATAAGATTCAAGACAGTATTATTCACCTCTTCCTCAAAATGGGCTATTTAAGAGTGTAGCTAGTGCTCTAACTGCTTACTGCAAGATACCCAGATAGGTCTCCAGAAGCTCCACGACCACCACCATCAATCCACAGTTGAAGAAGTCTGAAACAGGAGTGTGTATCCTTTCTGCTTTACCAGCTGAGGAGAAAGAAGAGTGATGAGGGATCCCCACTTTCTGAAGCCAGGGAGAAAAGAGAAAGCTGTTCACTCTTTAAGGGCGCATCCATGCATGCAAGCACATAGAAGCAATGCACATCTGAGCTGGGGCTTTTTGCCTCAACGCACATGCTCAGACATGCACTTTTTTGTGGAGCATATTGTGCCACTTGGGGCAAAATAACCCTGCCTGGCACCTGGCCCCAGCAGTATAAAAACCTGCCCTGGCAAGCAGCTCAGGGTTACGTGCAGCCCTCAGGAGTTTCTGGGGCCCAGCCAATTGGTATCTGAGGACACTAGCCCCTTGTGTCAACTAGACTGCTGAAGCAGCATCCCAAATTCACTTTTTAAAATACCCCCAAATCCACATTCTTACACAATTAGAACAAAAGAGAGAGAGAAAGGGGGACTGATCAGATGGGCAATGTTTTATTGCTATATTTACAATGTTAAAGCAATTTGGAAGCCTACCAGTGTCTCTAGCATCATAATAAAATAAATCCTAAATATCTATGTTTTAA
>NW_017729022.1:70399939-70403649 GCF_001723915.1 Gavialis gangeticus
GCAATTTGGAAGCCTAACAGTGTTTCTACCATCATAATAAATTCTAAATAGCTATATGTTTTAATGTTTGCTTTGGGTATCCTTATCAAATGTTGGGTGTGTGATGGGGGGATATGGGGTTTCCAGGAAGGGGTGGGAAGGGGGTGAGGGGATGTGGGTGGGTGTGGAGGGATGTGAGTCACTGTGTGGGTAGGCATGGGGGGGACTGTGGGTGTGGGAGCTGCTTAGGAGGGGAGGGTCCCTTGCATGAATGCCGTGTGCGCTCAGCAGCTGGCAGGGCATGGCAGTGCTGGTGGTGGTGGAAGCATGGTGGCAGTGGTAAGCAGACAGCTCCCGCAGACACCGCTGGCACTGTCGGCGGTGGGGTGAGGGGTGTCGAATGGCAACCACCTGCAGACAATGCCAGCAGCGACAGTAGTGGCCAGCGGTGATCGCTGACTGCCTGCAGATTCCGCTGGTAGGGGGTCAGGGTGGCAAGCGGCGGCCGCCCACAGGCACCACCATTAGAGTCGATGACACCTTTTCTGAGGGGGGTGCACTGCCACACTCAGGGGGTGCATGTGCACCCACGTGCACTCCCTATGCATCACCAATGATCCCCTGCCCCCCCACAGGGCAGAGTCCCCCCTTCACAGCACATGGACTACCCTGCCTGCAGGGTCCCAGGCCCCCCCAGGGGCTACAGCTTCCCCCAGCCCCCTGACTGGTCTCCAGCCCCCTGCTCATTCCCCTGCTCTTCTCCAGTATCTGGAGGCTGGAGATGAGCAGGAGAACAAGCAGGAGGATGGAGAGAATAGGAGAATGAGCAGGAAGCTTGTTCCCCCCACGCCCGTTGGTTCCCCCAGCTCCCCATTTGTTCTCCTGCTCTCCATTAATTCCCCCCACCCCCATTCTTTTCCCCACTCCCCATTTATTCCCCCCACCCCTGTTTGTTCCCCCAGCTCCCTATTCATTCCCCCCACCCTCCGTTCTTTCTCCCAGCTCCCCACTAGCTCTCCCAGCCCCACCACACTCACCAGCAGTAGCAGAGAACTAGCAGGAGGCTGGAGAGAAGATGGGGAAGTCTCCATCTACTCTCCAACCTCCTGCTCGTCTCCAGCTGCCTGCTCCTCCCCTTGGGAGGCTGGAGACAGCCCCTGGAGGCAGCTAGGGGAACAAACAGGGGGCAGGGGAAACTAATGGGGGTGGGAGGAATGAATGGGGAGTGGGGAGAGCGAGCCAGGAGCTAGGGGAACAAACCGGGAGCGGGGAGAACGAACAGGGGTGGGAGGAATTAACGGGGAGTTGGGGAAGGTCTCCTACCCCCTCCTCCAGGCCCCAAGCCCCTACTTACCTGGCATAAGCCGGGTCCAGGTCCCTGCAGCTTGTACCACTGCCTGCCTAGCATGGGCAGGCAGCATGCTTCAGGACCCGGGAAAGGGCCAATCACAGAGGTGCTCTGGCAGCGTGCCAGAGTGTCTCTGTGGAGGACTGAGCCACTGGTTGCATCAGGTTGCCTAACCCAGTTTTTTCCCTCGGGGTTTTGTTTGACCCCTGGATAACCAAGGGTCTAATTTTGCTCCTCCACTGCAAATTTGTAGAACTGTAACATCTGTGACAACTGTAACAAAAACCAGAGAATATTCAAGTCCATAGATATTAAGTCAAGTCCCAATACTGCAACTATGTCTGTCTGAGACTGGGCAGATTCTTAGGCCCACAGAGAGTTCACTGGCATAGGTTATAGAGCACCTTGGTTGGAACTGATTGCAGAATCAGTCCAAAATCACAGCTAACCATTTGAATAGCCTTCTGCTGGGAACTAGTCGTCGGCTTATCCTCCTTTTCCTATTTGCAGAAGTAACAGCTTATCCACAAAAATGAGAAACAGGCTAGACTGAACTCTCCCTCAAATGAAACCAAACAGTAAACCAAGTACCACTGCTAAAAGTAAGCTTCTGAGGTCCTGTCGTAGGTTTGGTATTTCTTTTTACTTATTGTGCATCTGCAAATAAAATAAATTCTCAATCTACAATTAAGTTTGAATTTCACCCCTAAGCTAAATGCAAATAGAAATCCTCTCTTCACCTTGTTTCTTAGCCATAACAGCCTCTTTCTTTGTCTGCTTTCTTCCCTTTCCCAGTTTGTGGTCCTCCTTTGGTCAGGGCCAGCCAGCTGGGAAGGTACCACAAAAGTAAAAACATAATAGAGTCAGACTTCCCAGAGGAATGAGATAATAGATGCCGCAGCTGGACAACAGAGACATGTGCTGTAGTGGGAGGAGAAACTCCTGACACTACCGCAGCTTTCTGCCTCACACACAGTTCCAGATAAAAGACCAAACCGTGGGCCTTTTGTGTTTTGGGAAGGGTGCTTTTTATTCCTCTCCCTCCCATTTCACTGGCTCCGTTTGATGCAACTTCACTTTGTTTTCGCTCACTGAATTTCCCCTCTCAAAATATCCCGGGGAGCCAGCCATACTCTTCCTTTCTCAGTCCAAAGGAACAACCCTGTTGTAGGTATTTAAGATCCACCAGTCACTGTGGTGCAGAGATACAAAACTATCTTGTCGTATGAATCTTGATTCACAATAATGATATTGCCATCTACCATTATGCATTCTCAACACAGAATCAGAGATGCACATTTTAAATAAATCAAATATATCTAGAAGGGGAGAACTCTTCCTTTTCTTTCTAATACTTCAAAATACATACTATTATGCTCTTTATATTAAGGCTAATACACCTCACTTAGGGTTACAGTGACTACTTAGCTTGACAGGCTAATGTGTAGAAAGCTTGCAAAACTGAGGGAAACCAGTCACATGAACTTACTGTATGACAGAAGAGCTCTAATATGTGTTTAGCTGTTTATTTTTTAGCACCATATGTTTCTCTTTTGAACAAACAACTCCTCTGAAACTGCTGCTTCTTTTTTCTTTTTTTCTGAATAAGACTCCCACAGTGCCGAGAGGGGAACCATACATTTGTGGGTTACAGGAGAGCAGGAACATAATTAATAGAAAACCCACAGCTTTCACAAGTCTAATCCAATTCCTCATCTTTTTAATTGGATAAAGCCTGTAGAGATGGTGCACTGTGCCAGTGTCTGTCACATTTTCTGTCAGACATGCACTGCCACAAGAGCAAAAGTACATTCTGAGCTCCACCTGGTGGGGATACAAATATAGTGTGTGTATGTGTGTGTGTGTGCGAGTGCATGTACGTGTGTGCATGTGCACACACACACCTGTATGTTGACAAAAAGCACGCAGGATTTGGAGCAAGAATGCTGTTTTTACCTTTCACAGAAATATCTTTAGCTTAATGGAAATTACAGCTATGAGTATCCATGGTGTAAATGCTACACTTTGCTTTAGTAGGGTTACCATATGTCTGGGTTTTCCCAGACATGTCCTTTTTTTTGGCCCCCTATCCTCGTGTCCGGACAGGTTTTTAAAATGCAAATGTCTGGGTTTTTGCTCTTCCCCTGCTTTCCCAGGCACTAGCAGCTTGGGACTGCTTAGGGCTGGGAGCAGTGGTCAAGGTGATTGGCTGTCAGGGGTCACATGCTCTGCACATGGGCCCAAGCAAACTCCCAAGTAAGAGAGACAGTGTGTGTAGTGCACGTGTGCATGTGTGTGTGTGGCAACTGCACGGGCAACATGGCTGGAGGGGCAGGGCCTGTGGGTCAGGAGTGAGGGGCATTGGCAGGGGGTGGGGGGGCCC
>NW_017729022.1:70404009-70405383 GCF_001723915.1 Gavialis gangeticus
GGCAGGGATCTGTGGGTTGGGAGTAAGGTCCAACGGTAGGCCTTGGGGGTAGGGGTCTGCGGATCAGGAGTGAGGAGCGCAGGCAGGGCTGGGGGGGCAGAGGCTTAGGAGTGAGGGGCAGATGCAGGGCATGGGCATATCACTGCCCACCCCCATAATCATATGCCCCACCCCTCTCTCCACCCACTCCTACCTTTCCCTCCCTCTCTGGTAACCCTAGTTAGCCCCAGCTTCTTTTTCTTCTATGCTGACAGACACCAAGCTTGATCCTAAGTGGCATTGCACATTTATACCCCACAAAGTCAATAGGGAGATAAGACTCTGCTCAAAGTCAGTGGGAGGTATCTTGGTATTTATTAGAGACTGACTTAAGCCATAACATTCAGATAAAGGTTTCTAGCACCCTGAAGTTACAAGTATTCATAATAAACTTTTATATTACCATTGTACCTAGGGCCATGATTCAAGTCAGCACTCCACTACACTGACTGCTATAAAAACATACAGTAAATTATAGGCTGTGCCATATATCAATTTAGTGATCTTTTAGGGGTAGGAGAGTTTGGGATCCAGGGTTTTGAGTCCACCAACTATAAATGAGTAATGTTTTGTCTTGTTTTATTTTTTTAAAAAATTCTCATTTTCAGATACTCAAGTCACCCAAACCTCATGGGTATTTGCATCTTGGATTTTGGTTGGGGCCTGTCTGTAGCAATCATATACTTTAAGAGAAAGTTTAATAGGTTCATAATGGTTACCTAATCTAACTTTCTCTATAGCAGAGCCCAGGGAATGTTACCAAGGGCACTGACAGAAGTGACATTTGTTACACGATTGGCCCTGTGAAAGTGCTCTACAGCCTTGCTGTGACACGTGCATGGCTGCAGAGTGCTTTAAAAGTGGTAGATCATGACAAATTAACCCTCTACTAATGGGGATGATGAAGGCACTCCGAAGTGGAAGACCTTAGGGAACTTCTGTTCTTTAGGGTCAGTTGTCAGTGCAATTGGGGCTGGGCTGATGCAGCCCATCCCCAGTGCTATCTGTAGGAAGGGAGTGGGGAGAAGAGAAGGGAAGAGAGCTGAGGGCTGGGGTTTGTCCCTCCTGAGGTATGGGGGGTGAATTGGAGCCCTGAACCCACTCCCCCTTCAGCTTAGGTCACGCAAACCCCAGCCCACAGCTCCCTTCCTTTCCCTTCTCCCCACTCCCTTCCTACAGACAGCACCTGAGTTGGGGATGGTGGGGCTAGGGGAGAGAGCTGCAGGCAGACAACTTCTCCACCAGATTGGCTCCAAGTGGAGCTTGATCTCTGTCCCCCCACACCACTGACCCAACAGATGAATATCTGTTGGATCAGAGGCGGGGGGGGGGGGG
>NW_017729022.1:70405604-70410545 GCF_001723915.1 Gavialis gangeticus
CACTCTAACTCATAGCACTTTACGTAAAGCACCATGAGTTAGAGTGGGGACGTGCATGTCTGTCAGTGTCCCAAATGAACCCCTGTACCTTATGGCTGAGCTAAAACATATCTTTATGAAAGCCATACTGCAAGCTTTAACTAAAGATGGATGGCAGCTTCTAAGGAAGTACTTATCTGTAGGAAGTGTTCAGTATTTTCCATTCTCATTGATGTGGATTGTAACTCTGGGTACTCACCAGGAGAGCTGTGCACTAAAGGAGACTGGTTATTGATTGTGACTGCTGTGCTGTTTCATTATAAATTCAATCACATTTCTGTGCAAGAAGAAAGTAATAGTTATTCAGTGTAAACTACATTACGATTTCTTCTGAGAGTGAACAAGCTTGGCAAAAAGGGTGGAAAGAAAATAACAAGTCTCCTGTCCCCTATTCTTCCTAGGGTAATTACACACTTTTCCAAACTCATTCCATGGATACAAGAATTTAATCTATTTATTTTACACAAACAGCATTTATATTGGTTATGATTCAAAATATCATTTGATTCTTTGGACAAAGGCTGAAGCTGCTAAAGAGTGGACTATAACAATATTCTGTTGTCTGTGTAAAGAAAATGTTATGGTGAAAATATCCTTCAGTTTGTTTCTTCCTTTTATCATCTTCTCATCGGGAAATGCACCCAAGTGTTCCTTCATTTACATGAGAGCTTTTCAGTTCTACTGTTGTGCCAATAAAATCATATTTTTCTCTTGAATCTAAACAATTAGCCTAGCTCTCAAAGTCCAATCTCTGCATCTCTTTAGAAAAGGTTTAGACAAAGATTAAGTCCTTTACTGAACTCTTTAACATTCAGTGGGACATCATCTGACAAACACATCAGTTCCCTGTGAATTTTAAAGGCAAAAAACTAGATATACCTTTGGATTAAAAGATCCCATTCCTCGTCATATTTTTTAAGAAAAATAAACTGTTGTATTTATATTAATAATATTTTTATGTTGGTAGGCTCTATTTTTAGTATACTATTTGTAGTTCAGTTACTTTGTTCAAACTTATTTATATTATTGTTCTATGTGTGTTATGTCGTCTTTGGGAGCATGGTATTTAGCCAGAATCCTTAATAAATTGAAATTGAATTGAACTGAATTGAAACTGTTGTGTATCTAATTTGAGACTATCAAATGTGATCACAAAAGTATCCCTAATATTTAAGTTTGAAAAGACCTTATACTTGGCCAGAGATGTTACAAAGTCATTTAAAATGTTTTTCTTGTTTGCTTTTTTGTGAGGCTGTCACAGAAAATAGTAAGTGACATACCACACAGGGTATCCCTGTAATCAGTGCTGCCTTGGCTATAGTAATCCTTAGTTCAGGGCTGATGGGCATACTGCACCTCTGTGGTACAGCCATTAAGGAACATTGCTTTTAAAATGTACAATATGGGTATTCTTATGCATTCTGGATATTTTCCCTTCCCAGCACCTTTTACCTCCACCATGCAGGCAGCAGCAGAACTAAGAGAAAGCCCTTCTCACAGAAAAAAAATCAACCAAGCCATATTTCATACAAGAGAAGTTTGGGGGGTGGGGGTTGGTTTTGTTTTAAAGGAATTCCCTCCTTCAGGGCTTGCCTTTCTTACATAGTTTGCAACCTTTCCCACCCACTTCTTTCCATTGTTTTTGTCATGTGGGGCATTTTCTACTCAAAGTCATAGATAAGCCATTCTCTCTCTCACAATGAGAGACAAAGAAATGCATGCAGCAGAAACAAGGAAAACGTAATTGAGAGGGATTATGACACAGGCTACAAAGAAGCTGTTTAAACCATTGGAAGCTTTCTCCAGGCTTTACATTTTCCATTTGGGAAAGTACTCTTAGCAATCAGCAGGCTGGCAGAACTTTCCGGCCAGGCAGCTACCTGATTAACTGGAGATTCCCCTTGGCTTTTCCACTGAATACTGTTCCAAACTGTATTATGGTGTTGTCACCTTCTACCCTATAGTTGGCCACATTTGCACAGTAAAGCTGGAACAAATTGGATTTGGCTATCTACATCGCTTGTGAAGTGCTTGAGAGTCATCTGACATGAAAGGCACCATATAATTTTTTTTACCATATCTTTCTGTTTGTATACTTTTTATCAAAGTAACTTTTAATAGAGCTGAAGAGAGAAAGCAACATGCTTCTGTACACTTATACAGACTTCTTCTTACTTGTCTAAGGAATGGGTATGGCCATGAATCCAGTTATAATGTGTGAAATCTGCTGTAGCTCCTCAGTTTAAACACTAAACAGATTATTCTCAGAGGCTATATTCTTAACTGTAACAGCAGCCCTGCAAGGAAGGTAAACTGTTTGGCTGGCCAGTACTTGGGCAATCATAAAATTAATCAACCTAACAAGGCTAAATTAAATTTCCAGGAAACCTGCTTCTTCGGGATTCAATTTTGGAGTGGAAAAAAAAGAGCTACTAGCTCTATTAACTCTAATAACAAGTTGCAACACAACATAATCAGCTTCTTATCTTGCAGTCCTTGCTCTTGAGAGAAGTCACCTAGAGTTTGATGAAACGACCATGTGAATGAGGCCTACACATGCTAACATCAGTTCAAATGGGCTCAACTACTGTGAAAGCTGTGAGAAGCACGAAAAAACCCCTAAAACAGATGACATACTACCAAACGTTCCATTCAAAAGACAATTTTTCACTTCTGCCACATACCATATTTGTTTTCTCCCTTGTTCTTCTGCTCCAGGCTAATTCCATTTCCAACTTTTTATACCTACTGATCTGAGCATATGAAGAAGTATTTTATAAAAGTTCTATTTTTCCTGAAAGAGCTTACAAACTAAAAAGACAAGACAGCGAGAAGGGAAACTGAAGTACAGAGAGATTAAGTGACTTGCCCCAAAGTCACCCAGTAGGTCAGTGGCTCAGCCAGGGAAAAAATAAGCCTCAGGTATTCAAGGGTTTTGGGGGAGGGTGTATTACTGTAGTACCAAAAAGCCCCCCTTCATGAACAAAGACACCATTGTACAGGCTGCTGTACAGACAGCCTGACCCTGACTCAGTATCCTATCCTCACTAACTCTTTATTATAAGAAAAATATTTATTATTCACCTGATGGATCCACTGAGAAATAAAGTAATAATACTAATATGGACTCATCTACAGCAAGGACTCTTTCCCCTGCCCAATGGACTTTTTAATACTGTTGTTAAGGCTGGTCTGTGGTGAAAATTGATGCCTAAAAAGGGAGGGCACTGGCTATTCTGCACTAATTCCTGATGTGGAGAAGTGGAGTAAGCTATCTTGCACTTGGAAGGCAATCCTAGTGTTCACACCAGTCGTTAATGTGGGGCAGCTCATGCCTCGTAACTTCGCACCCTGGTGCGCTGCATACTCACTTCCCCTACATAAACATGTTTTCAGTGTCTTTGGCAATGTTGCATTAATCACAACACACAGGTCCAGCAAAAACCTGAAGTCAACACTATGGCTTATGAGGTAGCTAGGGCGTAGCTTTGGGGGAAAATGTCATCCCACATCTGTTTATGAGACATACAGTCCAATAAACTGAGGTAATAACCTTTCTGTTATTACTCTGTGCAGTTGAAGCCAGATCTCATAATGTGTTAATGGTCTGTATATAGCGAGCTACTTATTCTTATCCCCGGACCACAGCTCAAGTGTGGTCCAGGAGCAGAATAGCAGGAGTTTTGTGGATCAGGTACAAGAGACACTAGCAGCCATGAATGTAGTTTCCACATTGGCTGCCAGCATGGAGCTTGGCTTTTGCTGGTACTATCAGTTCTTCCCTGCCCTGAGCAAAGAAATTCACCTTAGCTGTTTGTTTGCTCACCAAAATAAAAAACAGGGGTGGGAAAGAATACTAAAAAGCTCTCTCTTAACTCCAAGATGTTTACAACTATTTCAGTAGTATGTAAGATTCTGATTTTAGTGATTGGTTACACTATGAAACTTTCCAAATAGCAGATTTAATTTGCCAAGAATAACTTTTCTGTACTGAACTAGTTTCCGTAGTGAATGAACAAGAAGAAATGGAAATTTTTTAAGTCTGTTTAGTCATGAGCCTTTACAAACATTTTCAATCATGGACCATAGACAAGCCTTGGAAAAATTTGTTCAACTCCCTCAGTTATCCGATCGGAAAGTATATTAAGCTATGACCTGAACAGAGCAATATTTCAATTATTGCCTGCAACCTCCTGGCTATGTTCTTCTATACGTATGTCAACTTAGGGAACTAAAAAGGGATCATCTCTCCTTCTACAGTGCATATAACTGATATGAGCACACACTCAGCAGGAAGCTTGTTAAAATCTAGCTCTTACCATCTCTTTAAAGAAAGTAGGTCACTGGCATCCTCCTCCTCCAAATGTAAAGATAGAGAAACAGAGGTACATTGTCCAAATTCATCCAGCAGTTGGGACTAGAATCTAGTTCTCCTTAGTCACAGGTCAGCAGCCTAATGAGTAGACCAAACTACCTACCATACACCTCCGGGTTTATCTCAGCTTTTGGCCCAGTGTGGTTGGTAAATGGTCTTCTGGTCACTGCCCACAGTATATGAAGGGCTGGGTGTCTGGGAGGAGCACAGGGCGACATCCCAGTAGAATTTGCAGCTGATAATATCTTCTTCATTTTGGCCTCTTGCATCTGCTACCTTGGTTCAGAACACACCAGAGAACTGGGCCCCTCTGCAAACTGCCACTTTTTCTAACTGCTGTTGGAAAAATATAAATAAAAATTGATACCAAGACATGGATTCTTACTTTTCATCGTTCCTTTAAAAAAAACCAAACAACCTACCATGTACCAGGGCCACAAGGGATGCCCCCCTGAGAATGCCAGCTGGGGAGTGGGAGCGCCAGGAAAAGCACCGCTGGCACTTCTGGGACCTGCCCCCCCCCCCCC
>NW_017729022.1:70410611-70421215 GCF_001723915.1 Gavialis gangeticus
CCCCCCCCCCCCCCAGTCGCTAACTGGCTACTGTGGGGGCAAGTGCCCCCCCTGACCCAGGAGGCACCAGCCGCCCATGCCAGGGCCTGACCTACACCTGGGACAAACTAGCCTAGCTCCATTGTTTTTTTATTAACTGTTTCTATCAGGACCACAACTGATATTTGGATGCTATTGGATGCACACAGAACGAGATGCTATGGATGCACACAGAATGAGACAGCCCTGCTTTGATGAGCTTTCAATTTACATAAAAGGGACAAATAATAGCTCATTATCCCCAGTTTACAAATGCAGAACTGGAGCACCTAGAGGTTAAATGATTAGATCAAGGTGACATAGGCCATGTCTCTACTGCCTCCCTGCTGTGAGTTTGGGAGGGATGCTGACAAACAGGCACCACTCATGTGCTCCTGCTCCCATTCTGCACACATGCAAACCCAGCACTTAGAGCACAGACCAAACAGAAATTCACTCTTGGGTCCAGAGGGGAGGGGAATCTAGGTGCTGGCTGTAGCCTGAAGCCAGGTTCCCTCTTCCTTGCCAGCCTGCAAAATTGTCAGAAAGGCAGGGAGGAAAGGAAGCAGAGAGAGCTTGTTCGGGGTTCCCCAGCTAGCGGTCGACAGTGAAGGTGGGGATTGGAGTCCCCCCACCTCCAATTCACCCACCCCACACTCCAGGGGGGCTGAAAGCACCCCAGACCAAGCTCCCTTCTCTCCCTTCCCCCCCTCCCATTCTGAAAACAGCAACAGGCCGGGAGGCAGTGCAGACAGAAGTTACAGGAGATGCTCTATTTTGAAACCTTCATCTGACCCCTCATATAATGAGGGGCCAGATTTCCATCTGATTGGCCATTTTTTAAACAGTCTGCAGCCATGCACTTGTATTTGGTCATGGCTTTCTGCAGCCTGACCAGACAAAACTTGTCACTTCTGTCTGTGCCCTTAGTCACAGCAGATGGCTTCCAAGGGTCCTGGGTGCTGCTCTCATCCTTTCTGCCAGAAGCATGCTCAGGAACCTTCTAAGACTCTGCGTAATTGTGCAGAGCTGGAGTTTATGAGTGCGGCTTGTTTTTTCAGGGGCCTTCCCAGGCTCAGCAAGGAGGTGGGACAGACAAGGTCACAGAAAGTTTGCAGTAGCCCTGGTATTCTAGTCCCTTGTCTTAACTGCAAGGTCGTCCTTCTGAGCAGAGCTGCACTGGCAAGAGTCTGGCCCAACTGTGTGTAAATGGAGATGTTCTCTGGATGACTTTGTGATTCTCTGTTTAGAGGAAATTAGAAACTGGACTGTAAAACTCTATTCCATTTATAAACATGCCCATAATTTGTATGTGGTGCTATAGATTAATGATGCAGTTCTTAAAGGAGATTAGCTGCTGATTCAGACATCCATCTTTTTTTTTCTGACTTCAGAACCATTTCCCTACTAAAATGAATCTCACAACCCCTTAGGAGTTGGTTGTGCTCAGTACTATGTAGGCGTGCAAGGAGAAGGATGGTAAAAGGGGACACACTAGCTCCCCACGCTGCCTCTAGGAAGACATAAAATAGGGTTGACATCGTTGTACTGTCTGAGCACCTTGGACAGGGCCAAATAGCTTAGTAGTCCTCTGAGTATAAAGGACAGAGCTAGTATTTGGAAATGATGGGCCCATGCCACTTGCTGTCCAGTGCTAGTTAAATACACTGACTTTATACAGGGCTGGTGCAGTGGCTGAGCTTGTCCACAACACAGTGGCCCAGAGCCCATTCTGTCATAAAGACCACCCTGTGACCCATAGGCAACTGGTGCTTCCTTAGTCTGGGGGGGCACCAGATCTCCAACGGGTTGGAGAAAAAACATGTAATTGTTTGAAGCTGGAATCACCTGTCCAGCTCAAGGTGAGGGGAGGAGAGGGGGCCCACCTTTTGCCCAATTGCCTAATGGCTAGGACACTGGGTTCTAGGCCCACCTTAGTCTGAGGGGGGGTTAAACCCACTGCTCTCACTTCCCAGGAGCATACTCTAACCACTATGCAATGGTCAAGGCTGGGTGGGACCACCTTCCTATGGAAGCTGGCCCACTAAGCAGCCAAAATTCATTGCTGTAAAGAGAGAAAGCAAGAGGGACTGTGACTGTGACAGAGTGAGGAGGCCACTCTTCTGGGAGCTGTGCTGGTGAGAGTCTGGGATGGGATTATCTTTTTAACTCTGCGAACCCTTTAAACATGCTTCTGTAATAAAATGAGGTTCAGCTTCTAATCAATTTTTACAGAAAACTTTTGTTTTCCAGAGAAAGTCAATGAAAACCTTCTCTTTGGTGTCCCAAGTTTTTGACAATACATACTAAAAGAAGGCAGAGGTATTTGCTAGTACTGCATCCAATAAGGAAACAAATTGTAAATACCTAGGAAAGAGAATAAATATTCAGCTTTCACTGTGGATATGCTATAATCAGTGAATAAGTATGAGGTCATTTTTGCCGTCAAATGTATGCACGTGCATGTATACTGTCACTACCAGTCAAAGAGAACTGTATGCACTTATCCAAGAGGCAGAATTTAGCCCCTGTAACACCACATCTGCAGAGTTTGGCACATCAGAAGAGTGTGTAGTAAACTGCCAGTCACAGACATCAAGACCAAATGTAAAATCTGTTCCCAGTTCAGTCAGAATGCACTGGTAAAGCTTTATCAGTTTAATATAGAATCACATATTGGATCTACTGTACCTCGGTTTTTTTCCTAAGAGCCAGCTTGAATTACATCTTGCACATCTGAGGTCTCAGTATGAATCCTTCATAGGTGACCTGATTATTAGCAGACCTGATGAGCATCCACAGATTCCAATTACTTCAGGGGAGTCCTCCAAATATCAATATGGCTTGGTTCAGTCAGAGGTACTAGAGCAAGAGAACACAGTGGAGCTGCAGGGTGATATATTAATACTTTCACAAACAGTTCACAAAGCAGGAGGACAAATGCACAACTAGACAAGTTATCTTAAAAGAGCCAATCTTGATAAGTACCTATATAGGTACAGCTTTAAAACATTCACACAACAACTGGAAGAAAGGGGCAGCAGTGGTGTCCCATTGTTTTGTTGTTCATTTACAAGTCTCACTGCAAATTTTGAGAGCAGCAACTGGTACACTCAGGAAAGCTGAAGGGTTTGACAAAGTAATATTTAAATGCATGAAGGGTGCCAAATTGATAAGCCTGGGGATTCAAGTTCTTCATTTATATGCAGAACAAGCATAGCACAGGCAATGGCAATGCAAACTTCAATTTATCTACTTCTGTGGCCTCTCCATCTCCAGAGTAGGTGAGCACCTCCCAAATGGTTAAGAACAGAAATATTTTTCTTTTCTGTCTAGCCTGTATGGTTTTATACTGTATAGTAGGAAAAATAGCTTGATTAATTTAGAGCTTATTTCTTTGCTTGTGTGCATAGAAATTTTAGGCCGTCTGCCCTTTCCTCATATGTGCATTAGTGCCCTGAGTAGAGGACAACAGCTGTGCACAGCTCAGAGTTTAATAAACGAATCCAGCTCAGAGTAAGAAGATAGGTAAAACCTCACATCTCTTTCTGAACTGGTTTTCTTCCCTCAACCAGTAGAGAGAGAAGTGTAGCACTTCCTGGAATCAGATGTCCAATTTTGCTTTCTCATTTACCTACTAAATTCATATACCCAGTACAGGAAACTGGGATTGTAGAACAGATTTGAACAAGCCAAAGACATTACACTGCATATGCCACATGAGAGGCAAAGTAATTGCACTGGTAATTATTTTCATGTCTCCTAATTCCACAACAAGATATTCATTTCACTAGCTATTATACTCAAAAACGGTTACCCTGCAAAGGGAAGTAGGGAATACCACATATATCCATAATGTGATCACTGCCAGTAAATCAGGACATGAAAACAAAATGAAAACATTTTCCCTCAAGTACCACACTAAGAGCCCATATATCAAAACCATTTGACTCCATGCTTATGGAGAGAAAAGCAAGGGTTTTTGCGTTTTGGTTTTGGTTTGGTTTGGGGGGAGGTTTCTTTTTAAGAATAGCATTAAATGGCATACAAGCAGAAAGAAATAATGTTACGGTCATTTCTGGGAAAAAAAGTATGGCTTCATAAAGACTGGCAATGGTCAAACATCAGAATAAGGGGAAGCTTTCAGAACCAAGGAGCAGTGAACAGGCCAGCTTACAGGGGAGTTTGCTAGGCTAGGTCTGCTTGGAAAGAGGGGCAGCAGATTAAGAGACCCATAAAAATGGTTGGAAGACGTTGCAATGCCAGAGCCACTGCCACTGCCAGCTCTTCCTCTGCTTGTACCTGTGAGATGTCTGTCCAGGCAGGACTGATCACTGTTGAGGCTTCCACCCAAGTCTTGGTTTGGCGCTGTGGAGACTGCAGCTTGCAGGTTCCTTCCAGTGACAGCCAGATGGGGGATGTGATGTGAGCGGTGCCTCCTGGTGGTGTCCCTGAGGGAGCAGGCAAAAGAGCTACAGGAGGAGGTGGTGAGGCTCCAAAGCATCCTCTGCCATGAGTTCACCGATTTGATGCTGGAGGAGACCTCTGTGGACTGCAGAGGAAGCACTGCCAGAGGTAGCACTAGAGAAGGAAGAGGACATGGACTCCTAGGAAGGTGGAAGTTGGAAGTTTGTGACCTCTGGCAGCAAACCAAAGTCTTCATCTCCACCTGCAGCTGTTTGCCTGGAGAACAGATATGGAGCCCAGGCAACAGAGGAGAAGAAGCACATTCTGTTGACAGAAGAGCCAGGCATCCCCAAGGGTGGGAGGACTGAGACCACCACCACCAAGAATAAGTGGCAGGTGGCGGTAGTCAGAGACTTCCTTCTGAGGGGGACAGAGGCATCCATCTGCCGGCCTGACCTGCTGTCTTGAAAGGTCTGCTGCTGACCCACAGCCCAGATCTGATATGTCATGGAGGGATTAACAAGACTTATCCTGCTCTCCAACTACTACCCCATGCTGCTTATCTATGTGAGCACAAATGATACTTCCAGGGGTAACCCTGAGCAGATCAAAAGTGAGTACAGGGCTCAGGTGGTGTTCTCCTCAATCCTTCTGGCCAAGGTGAAGGGCCCAGGCAGAAACAGATGCATCCTATAGATCACTGCATGGCTGCACAGATGGTGTCACCCACAAGACTTTGGCTTTTTCCACCATGGGATGTTGTTCCAAGAAGAAGGATTTCTAGGAAGCGACAGGATCCACCTGACAAAGGGAGAGAAGAACATCTTCACAGAGAAGCTCACTAACCTAGTGAGGAGGGCTTTAAACTAGGTTCTCCAGGGGATGGAGACCTAGGCCCTGAGGTATGTGGGAAAGTGGGTGACCTGGAGGAAATGCAAGGAATAGGGGGCAACAGGGGAGGCCTTCTCATTCTCCCTGAGAAAGCTGGGCAATTGGCTAGTTACCTCAGATGCCTGTACATGAATTCACAGAGCCTGTAAAACAAGCAGGAAGAATTGGAAGTCCTTGCACAATCACAGCACGATGATATGATTGGAATAACAGAGACTTGGTGGGGTAGCTCGCATGACTGGAGCACTGGATGAGTACAAACGGTTCAGGAAGGACAGGCAGGGGAGAAGAGGAGGAGGAGTTGCCCTTTGTATAAAAGAGCTGTATGATTGCTCAGAGCTCCAGTATGAAGCTGGAGCTAGGCCTGTTGAGAGTCTCTGGCTTAGGGTCAGAGTGAGAGAGCAACAAGGGTGATGTCATGGTGGGGATCTGATATAGACCACCAGACCAGAAAGAAGTAGTGGATGATGCTTTCTTCAAACAGCTAGTACAAGTGTCCAGATCACAAGCCCTGGTTCTTATGGGGGACTTTAATAAAATCACCCTGACATCTGCTGGGAAGGCAATACAGCAGTCAACAGGCAATTCAGAAAGTTTTTGGAGACCGTTGAGGACAACTTCCTGGAGCGATGTTGGAGAGACCAGCTAGGGGCCATGTTCTTCTTGACCTGCTGCTCACAAACAGAGAAGAATTGGTGGGGAATGTAGAAGTGGACGGCAACTTGGGCATCCCAAGAGCTTACGAGATGGCTGAGTTCAGGATCCTGAGCAAAGGAAAGAAGGACAGCAAAGTAAGGACCCTGGATTTCAGAAAAAAGGACTTTGATGCACTTGGGGAACTGATGGGCAGGATCCTCTGGGAGGCCAGTCTGAAGGGGAAAGTAGTCCAGGGGATCTGGTTGTACTTTAAAAAAACCTTACTGAGGGCACAGGAATGAACCATCCCTATGTGCAGGAAGATTATCAAGTATGGCAGATGACCAGCTTGGCTTATCAGGGAAATCTTCAGTAAGTTAAAACACGATAAGGAAGCTTACAAGAAGTGGAAACTTGGACACATAGCTAGGGAGGAGTATAAGAGCATTGCTCAGGCATGCAGGGATGAAATCAGGAAGGCCAAAGCACAACTGGAGTTGGAGTTAGCAAGGGATGTGAAGGGTAACAAGAAGGGTTTCTACAAGTATGTCAGCTACAAGAGGAAGACCAAGGAAAGTGTTGGGTCCCTTACTGAGTGGGAGATGCAACCCAGTGACAGATGATGTGGAAAAGGCTGAAGTGCTCAATGCCTATTTTACATCAGTGTTTATAGGCAAGGTCAGCTTCCAGACTACTGCGCCTGGCAGCACATTTTGGGGAGAGGAAGAGCCAACAGTAGTGAAAGAACGGGTTAGGGACTATTTAGAAAAGCTGGACATGTTAAATTCCATGGGGCTGGATGCGAGTGCAGAGTGCTGAGGGAGTTGGCTGATGTAATTACAGAGCCATTGGCTGTTACGTTTGAAAAAATGTGGCAACTTGGAGAGGTCTCGGATGACTGGAAAAAGGCAAATATAGTGCCCATCTTTAAGAAAGGGAAAAAGGAGGATCCAGGAAACTACAGACTGGTCAGCCTTACCTCAGTCCCTAGAAAAATCATGAAGTAGCTCCTCAAGAAATCCATTTCTACGTGCTTGAAGGAGAAGAAGGTGATTAGGACCAGTTAGCTTGGATTCACCCAGCCAACCTGCTTGACTTCTATGACTAGATGACTGGCTTTGTGGAATTGGGGAAAGCAGTGGATATGATATACCTTGACGTTAGCAAGGCTTTTCATAGAGTCCCTCACAACATTCTCACAAACAAGCTAAGGAAGTATGGGTTAGACGAATGGACCGTAAGAAGGATAGAAAACTGGCTGGATGGTCAGGCTCAAAGGGTAGTTATCAATGTCTCAATGTCTAGTAAACAGCCAGTGTTGAGTGCTCCGGGGGTTATTCCTGGGGCCAGTTTTGTTCAATGTCTTTATCAGTAATCTGGAAGATAGGATGGAGTTCACCCTCAGCACATTTGCAGATGGCACCAAGCTGGGGGAAGTAGTAGATGTGCTGGAGGGTAGGGCTAGGATTCATAGAGATCTGGACAAATTGGAGGATTGAATCAAAATAAATCTTATGAGGTTTAATAAGGACAAGTGCAAAGTCCTGCACTTAGGACAAAACAACCCCATGCACTGGCACAAGCTGAGGACCAACTGGCTAAGCAGCAGCTCTGCAGAAAAGGACCTGAGAGTTACAATGCACAATAAGCTGAAAATGAGCCAGCAGTGTGCCCTTGTTGCAAAGAAGTCTAACAGTATACTGGGCTGCATTAGTCGGAGCGTTTGCAGCAGATTTAGGGAAGTGATTATTCCTTTCTATTTGGCACCGGTGAGGCTATACCTGCAGCACTGTATCCAGTTTTGGGCCCCCCACTACAGAAAGGATGTAGACAAATGGGAAAGAGTCCAGCAGAGGGCAACAAAAATGGTTAGGGGGCTGGGGCACGTGACTTACGGGAAACTGTGTTAATTTAGTCTGGAGAAGAGAAGACCAAGAGGGGATATAATAGCAGGTTTCAACTACCTGAAAAGTGGCTCCAAAGAGGATGGAGCTAAACCATTCTCAGTGGTGGCAGATGACAGAACAAGGAGCAATGGTCTCAAGTTGCAGCAAGGGAAGTTTAGGTAGATGTTAGAAAAAACTTTTTCATTAGCAAAGGTAGTCAGGCACTTGGACAGATTACACAGAGCGGTGGTGGAATCTCTACCCTTGGAGGTTTTTATGACCTGGCTAGACAAAGCCTTGGCTGGGATGATCTAGTTCAGGGGTTGTCAACCAAGGGTACGCATACCCCTGGGGATACTTAAAAAGGCCTAGAGAGTATGCGCGGGCAGTGGACCACTGCCACCCACCACGTCGCGCTGCCATGCAGGCACTGTCTACCCGGCCAGACGTGGGGGAAGCTTGCACGTGGCGGCTGCTGCCGCTCTGCATTCAGCCGGGCACCCCCACCCCACCCTGGCAGGGACACTTATTAAAAAAGGTTGAAAGCCCCTGATTTAGTTGGGATGGTCCTACTTTGAGCAGGGGAATTGACTAGTAACCTCCTGAGGTCCCTTCCAACCCTCATTTTCTATGATTCTGTGATTCTAGAAAATGTGTTAGGTTCCTCCATTACTGCATCTTTATTGTGCACAGAGACCCTCTCTATTTATTTTTTATTCAATCTTTTTTCCCCACTTGTTTTCTATTCTAGAGCTATTATGCTTTGGGAACACACATTTTGCTGAAGGGTCTTGGCAAGATCTTTGGAGCAGGTAACAGTAATGGCTGGTGAGCCTGTAACTGGAATGGCAAGAAAGCTAGGAAGGGAACACTGAAATTTAAGCCTGTATTTTGGCCCCTTCTTCACAGCCTAACCCAGGGGTCGGCAACCCCCGTACGTGTGCCATTAGTGGCATGCAGAGACATTTTTCCTGGCACACCAGGAGGCATGCAAAGAAGTTGTTTTTTCATTTTTTTGTTTTAAGTTGCTGCTCTGGGCTGTGCAGCCACAAGTCCCAGCGCCGCAGCAGGCCCCGGGGTGGAGCCAGAAGAACATAGGCAGGGAGGTTGTCCATGCTCTACTGCCCCCACCCCTTGCTCCCAGACTGTGCCCTCCAGCCTGGCTGGCCCCTGGAGGGAGCTGCCCAGGCAGGCAGACACCCTGTCCCACCTGGGGCAGCACTGGTCAGAACAGGGTCTGGGTGGCATGGGGAGAGGTGCCGCAGGCAAGCCAGCCCAGTTGGGCCCATAGGAAGGTGGGGTCTGGGCAGGAAGTGGGGGCTGCCCCGGGCTCTGCGGGCTCAAGCTGTGGTGGGCGGGCAGGCAAGGGCACCCAACAGCACCTGTGGTGGGGCCTGGCCTGGCCCGCGCAGCTCCGCAGAGATGGGCTGCAACCACCCTGTGCGTGAGGGGTTGCTGCCTGGCTGGGGCAGGACACCGGGCTTGGGGGGCTTCCCTCTCTGGGATCAGTCTCCTGCATGCTGGGCACAGTGCAGGCAGGGCAGAGCCGTCCCTGGTGCAGTAGCCTGGCTGCAGGAGCCCCCTGGAGCCTAGGAACAGCCACTGCAGCTGCCTCAGCCTGCCCGGGGCCCTGGCCTTGCCCACCTGTGGCTCCCTGCGCTGCAGGCTCCTGGCTAGCTTGGACCTAAGCGCCAGCTGCAGCGGCTGTTCCCAGAGCCCAGGGAACAAGCATGTGGCTGCAGCTCCCACTCGCACTGTACATGGCTGGCACAGAGAGCAAGCAGGGAGCTCCCTGAGACCGGCATCCTGCCTCAGCCAAGCGACGTCCTGCCCCAGCCCGGCATCCTGCCTCAGCGTGGGTAGGGTGGCTGTGCCCCATCCCTGAGGAGCTGCATGGGCTGGCTGGGCCCCACCTCTGGTGCTGCTGGGCCCCCCACTGTGGCCCGAGTAGCGAAGCCCTGGGGCAGCCCCTGCTCCCCGCCTGACACCAGCTCTCTATTTACCATTAACCCCCCCCCAACATTAATTATTAATTGTATTAAATATGCAGTGCATCCTGCCATGTACCCTCTCTGCCCCAGTTTTGTTTCTGTGGCGTGCTAGCACTCTGGCACCTTACAAGGTAGACATTGTGGTTTTTTTGGCACACCAGCCAAAAAACGTTGCATACCCCTGGCCTAACCCATTTGTGTAATGGGAATCTTGAGTGCACCAAGCAGACAAAAGTAGCTGAATCTCATTCCCTGACTCTAGTTGCCATAAGTGAAACACTTGTTTCAGCCAACTGGACTTTCACATTTCTGAGTCATCCCTGAAGGGATGCCTAATACTTCTTATCTAGATATGGGGTGCTCAACCCCCAGCCTGCAAGCCAGATTTGGCTTCTGGGGCTCTGCACCAGTTTGGAAATTTGGCTTTGGGGGAGCAGTGACAATTAACACTGCCACCACTCTCCCACCAACAAATTTCCAAACCGTGTGGGCCAGATGGCATGGGATCTTGCCAGTGTGCAGGGAGCCAGGGCTGTGGCAGCAGGTCTGATCAGGTGCACATGGGACCAGGTTTGGGGTGGTGGGGCCTGATCCAGCACAGGTAGGGTCAAGGCTAGGGGCATCAGGCCTGATCTGGTGCTTGTGGCATGCTCAGGGCTGTGGCTAGGGCAGCAAGCACAATCTGGCACATATGCGGCCAGGGCCATGGCTACAATATGGCAGGCAGGAGTAGGGCCCAATCCAATGTGCACCAGATCAGGCCCCAGCCATTGCA
>NW_017729022.1:70426215-70430680 GCF_001723915.1 Gavialis gangeticus
GCTAGGGCAGCAAGCACAATCTGGCACATATGCGGCCAGGGCCATGGCTACAATATGGCAGGCAGGAGTAGGGCCCAATCCAATGTGCACCAGATCAGGCCCCAGCCATTGCACTCTGGATTGGGCCTCCTGACTGGATCCAGCCCCCAAACTACTCTATACCACTCAACTAGCCTGCATGGCCAAAATGTTGGGCACAACTGGCCTAGGTAGACTACAGCACGAAATGAATTAAAATGTCAAACTGCAGAGTGATGGCTCAGGGGCACCTTTCCATGCCCATGAGCATTTCTGCCTCTGGACTGGGGGTTTTGGCTTCAAGCCACATCCACAAAGTTAAGCTAATTGAAGATTGTATCATACTCTGCTAAGAATAGAGATTAGTTTGTTCTCTCTCTCAAAATATTCTATAAAGCTCTTTGAAGAAAAAATAATCACAGGAATTATTACCCCTACATAGTTGCATCATGTTGTTGCCTTGCTGTTTATTTTTGCTATGACTAAGACATTTTTAATGTGTCTTGATTGATGCTATTAATCTGCTGTTAATGGACATTTAAAAGCATTTCTGTACCCTAACGCCTCTTCTGCCTGCTTCTGAGGAGTAACTGAAGAATACCTTCGGGTAAAGAAACCAAGCTTCATACTTTTTTCTCCAATATCTCTGTCTGGGTAGTAGGTGTTCATGGCTCTGTTCTTCAGAATTCAGTGCAGCAGCTTTTATCCCCAATGAAAAATCTCAGTAATGAGAATAACTTCCTAGAGTCACTTCAGTCTTTCATTAATTGCCTCATTACTATACATTCGGTCTGGGATTTTCAGTATATTTAGCAACTGGGGGAGCTCCCTAGGAACATAAGACTGAAAGGCGCCTCATGAGAAGGTTCCTCTTTTAGTTGCAGGCTACTGCATCTTATCATCATGTTCAGTAAGTTCCAGTGATAGAAGCTATGGCGCAAAATTATATCCTAAAATATAATTACTCCAAGAGATAAGCTTCAGTAGACAGCTTTGACTCTTGATTTCAGACCTTCAGAATCTATTGCTGTTGTTCAGGTCTGGGAATTGGGCACACTTATAAAACAGAGCTATCTGGAATATGCAGATCCAGATCAAACTGCAACTTCCTCCCAAACTTGAGGGCAGAAGCACACTAGATCTAGGGGTTTGGTTCAGATCTATCTCTAGTTATATTTGTATGACTCAATTGCCTTCAACTGGATTGTGCCAGTACAACTAACTGGAATTTTCCCATTGAATATGTGTACATCCTAATATTTGAACATCATAACCCTGACACCTATGAGGAAAGCCAAGTCACAAATGAACAGAAAAGAGAGCTTAATGCAGCCAGTTCAAAAATATAATCTGGCATGTTGCCAAAAACAGCATCTGCCTCCAGGTATGTTTTATGTAATTTTTTGAGTGCCCAATTAACATAAATCTTTCTTCTTCCAAGCCTAGACCTGGAATGAGGGAATCTAGGGAGGAAAACTTGGATTCACAACATTCTTGGTCCTTGATTTATAACATTGGCTGGGAATCTACCTCTACCATACTGCAGGGGGCTTTGGTATTTTTGTCAGTCTTTATTTATCACTGAGGAACAAGTGAAAATACAATAACGACCAACAGACCCTTTCACCCTGGAGCTAATTATGCTTACTTCTTTCAAAAGCAAGTGGAAAACACATGGGCTTGGAAGATATCCATGGAGCAATTAAATACATGCTGTCAACATGTCATAAATACTGTGTTTTTACAGTTGAAATGAAAACACGAAATGCCATCTGATTGAACTTTGGAATAATTAGCACATCATAGCACACATCCATGACATGTACCTGTCAACAGCCATCAGTAGAGTGATGACATTTTTCTCTATGAATAGTAGTGTCATTTTCCACTTGTGAATAGTAATGTCATTTTTCTTTTTGAATGCAGTTCATGGTACCATTATTTAACATAAATACAAATATACCCTCTATGAAAAAAAAATTCAGTGTACTAAGTTAACATTCAAACAATATTATGTCTTGATTTCTTGGGGAAGAGGATTTTTTGCTGCACAGTTGTTCTTGTTAGCCAATACCTTATATTCCCAGAACGCTTTGTGTTAGAGCTACATTATATAACTGAACCACAGTTCCAGGATGGTTTTCTATTACATGCTAAAGTGAAACTCATGTTATTGCAGTCCATAATGCTAGATGTAGAAACATACCATAACTCAATCAATGCCCAGTTAACAGGCACTCTGTACCAAATTAGAACGTATGTCTTCAATGCTTTTGGAGAATTTTTTAAAGCAAAGTAAGATAAAGTTTTGATTTCTGTATGGAATATTCTCTTAGTTTGTGTGTCGTAAATAAGCAGGGTGTAAATACTTCCGTGTGTTAAAATGTATGTTGACTTGGCTCCATCTTGTTACTGCAACTCCTCTATCGTTCCTTTTAGTGCGTAACATGTCTTCTGGACTGATTATCATTATTGTCAATAAACTAACAGAGCTTGATCATTTTGGTCTTTTGAGCCCTGTAACACAGGGCCAAAGACCCAGTTACTTTAAGAAGGGAGAGCAGCAGGCTAAAGCTGCATTATTGATGAAAGTAGCTGCATTGAGGCCAGCTAAAGTAAGCAGCCAAAGGGCAGGCTGGCCATCAAGCCCAAGTGGGAACCACTGGGTGTGGTTGAAAAACCATGCGATAGGAAGGGGTAGGACACATATGCCCAGTGCCTTTGCCTGAGGCAGTCTGGCCCCACATGCTCCTGGGGAAGATGGGCTGCAGGAGACGGACTGGCAGATACGCAAGCCACCCAAGAGAGTTAGGATGAGAGAGCCTAATAGGAAGTATAGCTTGTGGGTGACACTGACCCAGAGTGGGGAGAGCATTGGCAATGCGTAGGGGGTGCACACGGGTATCTGTGCACACCCTGAGATTGGCCACTGCATTTCGGCGGTCACTGATTGCCACTTGCCAGGCCCCCTCTCTCCCAGCTGCCGGAACTGCTGCAGCCACCTCTGGGCAGTCCCTGCTCAGCCTGCCCCCACCATCAATGTCACCTCGCCACTGCCACACCCCTGCTGCCGCCACCTGTGGGCAGTCACCATGCCCCATCCAGCCTCAGGAGGCACGAGGTGTTCACGGGGGAGAAAGTTTTAGTTTGTGAAGCAACATACTTGTGTTTATGTTGCCATTAAGCTTGAGGCTGGAGGACCATACTGTGCCTATGGAGGAGGTGTGAAGGCCATGGAGGGGTGCCTGGTGGGGCACTCTATGACAGATAGCCTGGCCTGGGTTCAGGGACCTAGAGAGCCAAAGGTTCCAGGCCTAAAGGCCAAAAGCTACATTGAGGCTAAGGCCCCCCATCCAAATGAACATGGAGTAACATCTGCAAAGCATGGCAATGGCTACAGGGGAGGATGGAGACCATGAATACAGCCCATAAGGCAACAGGTGCCCTGAAGCTCTGATAAGGCTAGGAGGGCCATAACTGAGTGCTTGTGCAGCAAGGCAGGGGCCAGCTAGGTATGGGAAGTACCAGCTAGGTAAAGTGACCTGGTGCTCATTCTGGGACCCTGGGATAGCCTCCCTAAACACCATAAAAATTCCATCAAGGCATGGCTGGCAAGGTAAAAAGGGAGGAGTCAGAGTGGAGCAGGAATTCCTAGGCCTCCAGGGGGTCTGGAACAGGGAACCCTAGCCCTGTTACCAGAAAGCAGGCCAGTCCCTTTAAGACTAGAAATTTCTAGGCACAGCATGCTGGAAGGGTAGGGGTTAAAAGCTGAGCCTGACCAGCTAGTCAGGTGACCAGAAGCAGGCAGGCCAGAACTATAAAAACCCTGGGCTTAGCAGCAGTGAGAGGCAGCAGCTGAAGGGGGAGGAAGTTCTGCTTAAGAGCTCTACAGAGATGCTTGGCTGCCTGTCTGGCTGCTGTGAGAGGGGAACTCCTGAGGACTCTCAGAGAAGCAGCGGTAGCCCCACAAGGAGGAGCGTAACAGATGGTGGGAAGCAGAAGCACAGAGACATGGAAAAATGTAAGATGGCCTGTGGTTACAGCCCATGGATTTGCTGTTTATATTTTTGCTGGATAACCAGTGGTTTGTGGACAAGGCTGTAGGGGAGGAGGAGCCTTCATTAGCGCCTTGGGTGCAGTCATAAAAGGCCAAGGGGCCTAGTGCACTAGTGTGTGCAGCTGTGTAGGGCCAGCATATCAGAGCTGGGTGCAGGACTTTCAAGCCGGGCCCCAGTGGGGGAATCTTGGCTAGTAGCCAGAGCTAAAAGAAAGGGAACTTCAAGAGCTCCAGGCCATTGCCCAGCCTGGAACTTGCAGCCTGCTGGCTCCATGCCCAGCGGATAGGCCTCTGGGCCAGAAAGCCTGGGCTGCATACTGGAAGCTAAAGGAGGGCCACAAGCCCCAAGAGGACTTCATAGATTTCATAGACATTAGGGCTGGAAAGGAC
>NW_017729022.1:70433761-70445823 GCF_001723915.1 Gavialis gangeticus
CCCAGAGCCTGAAAAAGGGACAGGCAGCCCCCGTAGCCGAGAACCAGGGGCTCCATTGGCATGGAGTCCAGAACCATGGGCTCTGTCTGGGTGGCCGGGGGGGAGGGGGGGGCCGCAGAGTGTGAGGGGCCCCTCGGGGTGTGGCACATGCCCATCCGTGGCATGCCACTAGTAGGCAGGCTGGGCCTGAGTCTCTCTACCCTAGGTGGCTCACAGGCAGGGCCTCAGGCCCTCCCACGCAAACTCCGCACTAACTCATGCGCCGTCAGAGAAGCGCACCTGTTTGCGCAGCCTGTTCGCGTGGCTCCCTGGGGGGCTGGGTGAAGTAGGGGCCTGGGCGGGGTGAGACCCGACCCAGCTCCACTCAGCCACCTCCTCCCACTGACTAAGGGGTAAACCCTCTCCCACCATGGACCCCACTTACCTCTGGCTGTGCTGGGGGTCGGTGGGGGGTTCCACGGTTGCTGGGGGTCTCTGGGGGGCATTGGGGGAGCGGGGACACAGCGGGCTTTCACCCAAGCGTCTCTCACTGCTCTGGAGCCTATTAAGCCTATTAATTTAGCCCTATTAAGGAGCTAACGCCTCAGAGTCAAACCCTATCTGGTGGGTTTAAACTGGTAGGCCAAGCTACAGAAAGACGGGGAGGGCAAGGCCCATGGTGGCTGAGAACCCCAACAGAAAAGTACAATAGGCAGTCTCCTGCTTGTAAGAACATCTAAATAATACTTACATCAAGACATGACAGGAGAGTGGAAGTGGGATACGAGACAAAAGGTAGAAGGGAAACATTGAGGGACTTCAAGGACACCCCTCATAGGCCACAGATGGCAGATAAGGAAAGGGAAAAAAATGCCACGGGGGACAACCTGTTACAGGGTGTCACAGCCGCCCCTCTTTAGAAGAATAACTCTTATCAAAGACAACACTTAAAGATATATAGCTACTACTTTTTAATGGCAAGATAATGAAGGAGGCCTTACTGGAAGTTTTGGGTGCTGGCAGGATTCAAGTTCTCAGCTGGTGTAACTAATATCAGTGATAACATATCAATTTACACTAGCTAAGGATCTGTCTTGCTTATTCTGCTCAGAATTGTGCAGTCTTCCCTACTATTCAACCCTGGAGGGATTTGTTTGTAAGGGAGAGGGTAATTCTTTTCCCATAACCATTCTCCCCTTGGGTTCTCTACAGAGGCTGCCAACAACATGCCAGATGGTACAAACATTGGTGCAATGGCAACAAAACACATCTCTAGTTGTATTAAGTATATTAAGCAATGACCCATGGAGACAGCCAATCCACAGACAGAACAGCCAGTAGCAAAATTAGGCCGTTCGCAATTTGCCTCCCACTGAATTTCATGGAATTACACTTCCACGGCAGTGAACTTTGCCCTAGGTTTAAGACTGTGTTTATTGTCTACATTTTCCCATGTAGTTTGGAGAACACAAAATGACTTGTACTTTGGGACAATGCCCAGGACAGTGCTGCTCTGATCTTAATGGGGTCTCTGGATGATACCATAATAGTAATATTAATTAAAAAGAAAAAAACATTGCTTTTAAACAATTTTCAACTCTGACTCAACCTTGTGGGATGAAAGGCATCTAATCAAATGTTTTCCTCTGACCCTGAATGGAAAAGCTGATTTGTCATTGGTTGCCCTCCAAGTACTAATAGTTTGTCCTAGTGAACCAGGAAAGAATTTGAGGAAAGTATCTGCTATCTGTCTAACTCCAGTCTTCACCAGTGACTCTTGCATCTGTCCACCAAAAACAATACAATATATATAATAACAAAAACTGCTATGGTGTTATAACAAACCCAACAGGAAGTTTGGAACGATTGTCACAAAGAAACCTACTCTTTTGAGATATCCGACTGAATTTTTATAGGATCACAGAGTCCTAAATCCCAAATGTTGTTGTGCATATCGGAGCTGAGGCCAAACATAACAATATTCATCAATACAGATGACACTGTTACTTTGTAGGTTGGGCCACCTCTTTGAAGCTGTGGAGTATCATAGCTGCTTTTCATTCAGGCACAAGGAACAATTGGATACCCCTTGTCTAGTGATAGCATAAACAACAGAAAACCAATGTCCAAGGACTAGACTGCTCAAATTTAGGTGTAGACTAATTTACATGATTAGGTGACTTAATTCTTAGAATTGATGTGAAGTTATGTAATCTCCAAGGCTAACCTGGGCCACAAGTCAAACTGCTACCTCCTGCATGAACATGACCACAAAGCCATACACTATGGTACACCATGGGGCATATTCTGCTTTCTCTTACACTGAAATCCAGAGTGGCATAAGGAGAAACTCTGCCTGTTACTACTTGAGTCTCAATGGCACATGCATTGTCCTCTGTTTTCTGAAAGACTATTTACATGTTATTCATTTATTCCAGTTTCTAAAAATACACTTATTCAGAAGCTGAAAACCATGTACAAGCAACATGCAAAAATATCTATTAACTCTAATGGGCCCAAAGGCCACATTAGAACCTTCTATGACACAATAAGTTACATGTAAGAGTGTTCATTTAGTATACTGTAGTAACCATTTCCTAGCTAAAGGAACTCCTTTCAATTTTCTGAGACCCAAATTAACAATTCGTAAAAAAAAATACTTTTGCTGTTTTATTCCTGTAGGAATAACACTTATAGGGGAGGAGGATCTGTAGATAAAGCTCACCAGATTGAAGAACAGAAGGCTCCAACACACACATGGGGGAAGGAGGGGAGGGAGCCAGCCCACAACAGCAGTATTCTTACAGTATACTTGGTATTTAATAGAACTCCCAATTTCCAACACAAATCATCCTCTACAGCCTATTATTATTCTTTTGGCTCCTCCATAGTTTAGGTGGGAGACCAGGATGGAGGAACTTTTGCACAGCTGCACAAAAGGGCAGCTGTACAATGATCTTGGCCATATGGTTTTATAATCTGACTGAATTTAAATTGTTCTATTAGTGCTCTCACTGCCTGTTAAAATGTGACAGGAAGAAAACAATTCAGAAGACTAGATCATGTGGTATACAATTGCCCATTGCATAATGCAGACAAGGCTCTATGGGTAAATGTGATATCTTTTATTAGACCAACTAAACAGCTGGAAAAATTGTTCTTTGCAAGCTTTCGGGCAGCAACATCCTTCTTCAGGCATTGGACAGAGTCTGCTGTTGGTTTGGGTGTGCTCTTGGGTAGACTAGAAGCCAATATGCAAAAATGCAGGTCTGTGAACATGTAAATGCATGGTAGACAATAGATGGGGTGGGGGGAGGGGGATGTTGACCTGGTGAAAGACTGCAAATAGTAAACTGTAGAGAGGTGACCTGGGGTCCTCAGATGGCAGGCATCATGTACCATAAATCCAATATCTATATTTAGTCCATGATTTTGTATCCAGTAGATCTATGAGATGAAGTTTGTAGGCTCATCTACAAAAGGTGTTTTGTAAATTCCCTTTGAGGATTAGACCTAAGAGATCAGAAAGCGAGAGAGAATGGTTTTCTTGTGAAAAGTGTGCACTCACAGGTAACTGGATATTTTTGTCTTTGATAAATTTTAGGTGTGTGTTCATTCTGGTACACAGTTGTTCGGTTTCTCCTACATATGTTCCATCAGGGCATTTAGTGCACTGGATGAGATCTATTACATTTCTAGAGGTGCAGCTGTAAGATCCAGAAATGGTGATCATTCTGTTGTGTGGTATGGTTATTGTGGGAATGGTAGAGATGTGTTGGCAGGTTTTACATTTCTTATCCTGGCATGGTCTGGATCCATTTTGTGTGGTTTGGGCCACAGGAAATTTGCTTCTTATGATGAGGTTAGCAAGGTTCAGTGCTTGTTTAATGGCTAGGATGGGGGGTCTGGAAAGATCTCACTGAGAATTGGGTCTTCTAGTATGGGTTGAAATTGTTTAAGGATTTTCTGTATAGGTTCCAGGGAAGGATGGTATGTCATAAACTGACCATTAAAATTGTGTTACCACAAGAGGAAAATAAAATTCACCTTTTTATCTCATAACACACTTTTTGTAATTCTACAGAGTACCCCATACCACTTGGGCACAGTACAATGTTGAAATCTTAAATCAAATAAACCACTGGCTCCAAGGTGGCTGAAGTAATGTTAACCTTTGCAACAAGAGGTAAACTGAAAACGGTTTCTTCTGAAATGTTTTTGGATGAACCAGGAGCATGGTGGACTTGGGAAGTTCAAGTAGAGTCCCAGAAAAGGAATACTACAGAGCCAGTGAACTTGGGGCTGAAAGAGTTGGAGCCCAGGAACTCGGGCAAGAAAGAGACCTTAGAGACTGTCTTTCTAGACAAGCCACACATTCAGTGTGACCAACAGACCTTCTCTGCTCAGACAAAAGTGACTAGATGACAGTCTGTCATAAGGAAGGGTGTGAGTCTCAAGAACCAAAAAATGCATGTCTACTCTCTATGAGACAGCTTAATAAACTCTACCCCAAAAGGGAAAATATTATATTAAAAACAGTTTTATGAACTTCCCCAAACAACAGTCCTTGTTAAACAAGCCCCAACAAAGGCTTTGCTAATGAAAGAGAGAATCATATCAAAACAAAAGAAATATGTATAATTGTAATGGGACCCCTTACCTCATTACTGAAGGGGAGAGGGAACCAAGGGGCAGCTGGTTGACCCCAGTCTCTCAGACTAATAATAGCAAAAGGCCCTTGAATGAAGTGTGTGCCCGCCTTAGGTGCAGGCAGTGATTGACAGACCTGGGGGAAAGTAGAGGGTTGGGTGACCCAGGGAGAGGCACATAAGCACATACGCTCAGGGCCTGAGCCAGAATGGGGCAGTCTGGCTGTAGGGGCTGCAGGAGGTAAGGGAGGAGGTAGGCTGGGCTGCCCAGTGAGAGAGGACTCCAGACTGCAGGGGGGATAGAGAAAACCTTGCACCACCAAAGCAACAACAGATAAGTGCTTTAAGCCTGTGTTGTAGTGCTACCACAGTGTGAGATTAACCCTGGGAGGGGAGCCTTTTATTTTGGGAGCAGATGCTTGTTTTTTTCACTTGTATTTATACCGGAGGACTAGGTGTGGCTGTGGACTGGAGACCACAGGAATGCTGCAGGGGCATAACACAGAGCCCTTCCAGGGTTTGGACCCTGTGCTCCTGTGGTCTGGTGATGCAGCCAGGAGCCATGTGGCACAGGGACAGGAAGGCAGAGAAATGGCTGCTGAATCCTGCTGACTTCTCCCCCTGGGCTCCCGCCATCTTTGACAGGCAGCCAGGAGCAGATAAATATTTTCTAAACTTTTTATGGGCCCCACAGGCTAGGTAGAATGGCCTGGCCGTGCAGATTCAGCCTGCGGGCTGTATTTTGCCCACCCCTGTTTTAGGGGCAGCCTCCCAGTCAAATCCTAACATCAAGGCATGGCAGCTGAGATGAGATGGTGGGACCATGAGGGGCCAGCAAGGGCACAAGGTGGAGTACAGGCAGTGGCCACAAGAGGTAACTTTGCTGCCCCAGTGCCAGGGCTAGCTACCATAATATACTTAGTGCTAAATGCTGCAAAATTCAGGACAGAACTGTACAATTCCTGTTGTTACTGCAAAATGAGCAGCTCTTTACATTGCTAGAGTATGCGTCTCTTCGTCCCTCTGATTAGGAAGACAGCATGTCAAAAACACAGCTTCTGCTCTCAGAGGTCTTATATCAATATTCTTTCTACCACCTGTTAGTCTTTTCAGGTTACTTTGATTTACACTATGACTTCACCTTCAAAGATTTTTTGGAACAGAAAGAAGTCTCTTATGACACGTTGATGGTACATGTCTCCAATCCATTCAGGATTTTACTTATTGCTTTGGATAAACAGTCTTTTTATTCCATGTCATCTTTGCAACTTAAACATCACATACACATGTGTGTACAAGTGTATACATGCACCATATTTTCCCACCTACCTTTATATCATACCCCTGTTCTAACCTTACAACTGTACTTTTTTTTTTTTCCATTGCAGTTGGCTGGAAATCTAAAACAGAATCCAGCTGCTGTTTGCCCTACATCTGAGTTTAAAGAGTCAAAGCTCACATATCTTCATTGTCCTTTTCTAATATGATTTCCATGCTACCACCTGCATGCATTTAAAAGATTAATGCCACTCTTTCATACTCATTGAAAATCAAGCACATTCTAACAAGGTTAACAGTAATCAGGCATCTCATCCCATCCGGCAGTGAGAGCTAAGAGGGATGGTTCTGTGGGAGGGAAGTCTGTGAAGGTCTCCTTGTGAAGTGTCCCTCTCAGTCTACATCACAAGAGCTAGCCTTGGCCAACTCCATCCCCCTCAGGAAACAATCTAGGAGTTCAGCTTCCAAATTGTAGACTTCGAAACAAGAGCCATCTGTGTGAAAGGCTTCTGAGATGTTGTCGGCTTCCCATATTCTATTACTTAAGAACATGGCTCCAATTAGAGGCAGACTGCCCTGTTAATCCTTAGAAAGTAGAGCTCCCCACCAAACAGGGCGTCTTTACACATGCTCCAGGGTAGAGGAAGGGGTGCTTTTAATGGAAGCATCTCCAAGAACCCCTCTAATTAAAGTGCCCACAGCATCATGTGTATTCAGCATCCCATGCTTCAAAATGGCAGCAGGGATGCTTTAACTAAAGCTCATTTGATGAGATTTAGTTAAAGGACCCCTGCCACCACTTTGAAGTGTGGGGATGCTGAATACACGTGACATGGAGGCTGCTGGATTGTACTAATTTGTGTGCTCCAACAGACTATTACGCAAGAAAGCTCAGCTGACAGAACTGCACAGTGTACAGCAGAGCTGGGTGAAGATTAGAGGGAAAATAGATTTGTTGAATATCATACTTGATCATGTATTAGAGCATTATATTTGCAAATGATTCATCTAGGTGTCTAAAAATATTCCATCGATAACACAGTCAAAGAGACTCTGACAGGCCTTAAGTATCATTGTTCTGATGACTATTATTTCAACCAACTCTAACGTGAAACCCATTATAAAGCCATAGGAGAGAAAGCACTGGCAGTGAAGGGATGAGACAGGATATATTTACCTCATCAGTTAAAGATTGTTGTTTGAAGCAAACATGTTGAATTCAGTTACAAATTCTCTTCCCTGGCTAGAGCAACCTGGATGCCAGGCCACCCAGGAGTATGAAAGCAAACTGGCCAAGATTTTAAAAATCAGGAGCATAATATGGGGCTCTTCTGCCTACATTTTGCCAGCTCAGTGACCTGGATTGTGTGTAGACTAAACGAGGGGTGTGTATGCACGACACTTAGAAGCAGGCTAAATGCTTTTGCATTGCTTTAATAGTGTCAGTGTTTGCACGCCTTGGCAGTGTATTGCACATTAATTCTAACCGCTGTAGCAAATTTGGCAGCATAATGCACCTTAAATGACTTGGGGAGCCTTAAATGACTTGGGGTGCAGCAAAATAAAACTCCTTCAAGGAGTTTTGTAGTTTGCTGCCCCTACAACCACAGAGCAAAGCACCAGGCTCCATGCAGCTCTGACTCTGCAGGAAGCCCTGCAGGCAGCCTGGCAGCAGCCCGGGAATGCTGGCTCCACCCAAGAAAAGTGGCAAGCCTGATCTTTCTCCCCACCCCACTCCTGGAGCCTGCTTGCTTGCCTGAGCTACGCAGGGGCCCAGGGCTTCCCTCTGTGGCTGCGGTGCCCCCCGGGACTGCCTGAGCTGGGTGCCTGCGGGCGTATGCCGCCTGGGGGAGGGCCACTGCTGCCATGGAGGGAAACACCATCCCCCTCCTGCAGCCCAGGGACCACTCTACCCACTAGCAGCTTGACCTTCCCCTCCCTGTCAGATAGGCAGGTAAGTCAGTGGGCTGTGTGCATGACACAGGGGTTTAATCAGCCCTAAATTGAAGCGGTATTTTTTAAAACCCACCACTTCAATTTGGGGCCTCCGTTTCATTTACACATGCCCCAGCTGATCTTCAAAACTGCTGAGCAAGCACAAGCTCCCATGGGAGCTGCTCTAGGCTGAGTTTTTTGGTTAGGCTACAGCTGAAGGCTATTTGGGAGCTAGGACAACCAGGTCAGAGGTAGGAACCTTGGAGCTTGATGACAGCAGCACATGAATATTCAATTAAGGGCCAAATTTTAAGGCATCCACCTATGAAAGCTCTCAAAAAGTCAGAGTGAGGTTAAGTATTGATACACTGGATGCTTTAAAGTCTGAATTGTGAGTGTTAGCATTCTTCTGAAATATCGTCTTAAATTACAGCAGACGGGTCATTTACCAAAGCATTTCGTCAATGTTATGATCTGCCTTCGGCTGACAAAAGCAAGACCGCTGCCTAGAGGAATCTGGTTAAAGTGCTAAACGTTCGACAAGTGGTCGTTTCTGCAAAAGGTGTCAGAGTGACCAGTGTACGTTTTACTGGTTTAATTCTAAACATTATTTCAACAAGTTATTAATCTGGGGCTTATTTTTAGCAGCCATAAAAGCAAAGGACATACGGTGTTGGCCAAAGCCAAGAAAAGTACAAGCAAGGGCTGTGTGAGTTCCTCACACATGGCTCTGTCCCCGTCACCTCAGCCCTGACCTTCAGCACTCTCTGCTGCTTTGACCTTGGGCTCCTCACACAGCCCTGCCATAATACCCCAGTCTCATCCAGATACATGATCCTTAATTATGCTGGTGGTGAGTACGATGATAAACCCCTACCAAAAAGCACTAAAGCATTAACTAGCCCCTCTCCCGTATGTTGGCGGTGGTGCATGTGTGTGAAGTTTCAGGTTTTTTTAATTTTTAGAATGACCTATAGACCTCAAGCTGAACTAAGGGAAAAATCTACCTGGAAAGGCCTGGAGGCCACCTCCCCTACAATTCACAAAGTGCTGCCATAAACATCACAGCTGCACAGCAAAACGGAATAAAAATCCTGCAGCATGATGATGAGTTCAGATTATCTAAAACCAAACACACTTCATCAGTTTTCTCATGTCACAATGCATGATGTATTCAGTTCTCAGCAGGGGGGATACTGTCCAACAAATGCTTTAGTTACATAGATGCTAAAAGGAACAAGCAAACCTTTTCAGGAAAAAGGTTCCCGAGAGTTTCCTCTCTAATCCAAGCAGTGGGTATAGCTGGCTTTACACAGCATTTAACTGTAAGACCTGCTTTAAAGGGAAAAAAAATCTAATACTGATAAAATATTAAATAAACACTAGTCTTGTAGCCTGTCCCATTTTTAATCCAATGGGGTTAGTGACCCTTTCTGGACCCAATTCAACTACTGTTGAAGTCAGCAGGGGTGCTGGAGCAGATCCTGACTGAATAGGTTGCTATATTTTGAGGCATTGCCCTTTTTAATTAAGATGAAAGAGGTGTCCTGTCATCTGAGATGATAGCAGCTAGTAATTTTCAAACTGATGCACTGGAGTCCTGAGTAAGGGCAGCACACGTAAGGACTTAGTGGGCACATCTGCACGTTATACTTATGTGCCTGAATTAACTTTGGTGCAGTTCATGCCAGAGTCAGCTGCTCCTGGGCATAGGGTCTTCACGTGCACCTGGGAGTGCAGCAGCTCAAGCCAGGGTGTCCTACGCTCTGGGTGGTGGCAGAGGGGCTGGCTGGGGCATGAGGGTGCTACAGTGCAGGGCTATCCAGCAGGCAGCCCCTGCACTGTAGCATCCTTACGCCCCATCCAGCCCCAGTCAGTCTACAGGTGCATTTAAGCACATGTAACTACTTTGCTATAGGATAGTGTTGGGCAGTACTATCCTACAGCAAAGTTGATTAGTTTACTGCACCCTAATAGGGGTGCGTGTGTAGACTGACACTTTACTGCTGAGCTAATTAGTCAACTGCAGTAAAGCACACATGTAAATGTGCTCACTGAGTAGAAAGGTGCTCCTTACTATCTGGCGCCCTCTGGTGCTGTATATATCTATCATAGCAGTTTACTACTGGGCTGTACACTTGCTTGGTAATGTACTCCTTGCTTATTCCTTGTGGAAGTCAGACCCATCAGGCTCACACCTGGCAAGGCTTGGCCTTACCTTGCTCATCTTCACCAGCAAAGCTGTGCTGGCTGGTGCATGGCTCTGCTCACACCTCATTACATCCATTCACCCATCTGGATGAGCAAGCAATAAACTTGCAGCAGCTGCTCCCTATTCCTCCTGACACTCTGCCTGCACAGGGCAGTTAAGCAGAATCATAAGGCAGCTCACAACAGAGCTTTACTAGGACAACCTTGAGTTTCAATACTAAATGTCCTCTGTGTACTGTCAGTCTTCTAGCCTTCCACAATGTCGAGTTTAGCAAAATTTTAACTTCTGAAAGCCAGGAAATGAAGTGGGTTTTTTTCAGACTCTAATTTCTGAGACCTAGAAATATGCATAGCCTTAATTCTACTACCCTAGAGCAATGCCCCAATACACCCATAACACACATTCTCCTGCCTTTGAACTATACTGAATAGGAGCTGCCCACACCTACCCTCCAGTCTAACCCAGCCTAGTTCATAGAAAGACACCACATCAGTTGCATTTTAGAATCCCTTTATGTATGTGGAAGCTCTTCTAGTGCCAGGGTTGCAAGTCATCAGAAAATGAAACAGTGCTGGATGTGTGGGAAAAGACTACAGCATCCAACTGTGATAAAAATGCCAGAATGCTGAAACCCTTTGCAGGAAGCTCCAGCACAACTAGGTGAAGCCCAAGTGGTTGGTGACACACAGAAACCCAAATCACCACTTCCATCTCACCCTCCCCTTCCCCATTCCATTAAGGGCATTTAGGGCTTGTCATCACAATGGCACCAGTGTCCCAGCATGCCCTGCTCACCTGCTCCCACAGGCATGCTGCAACCTATAAGGTCACCAGCAAGGCTGCTCTGGGGTCTTCCCCAGCACCCACTACTGAGCCCTCAATCTCCAACATGCTTGGGAGTTACTAGTGGGGATGATCCCAGAAGACCCTTAATGGCAGATTGAGTTTTGAACATATAAGATGGAGGAGGTGGGGGTGGGGCAGGGGTCAAAATAATTTTGCAAGCACCAGTCAGCTCCACGTTCTCCTCACTCCTGTGACTGCTAGCATCTGCTGGGCCCCTGCCTAGCGAAGGACTACCACCCTCTCTCTCTGCCTCAAGCTCCCTCAGCACAGACCAGCCCCTAGCAGATATTTGTACAAAAGGTGCTTCTTGGTGTCTGGTGCCCTCTGCTGCAGCTTGTGTATGTCACAGGCAGCATCTTACTGGAAGGCTGGCTATTTCCCCCCTTAGGTTGCCCAAGCTGTGTGCCAAACCAGACCCCGCACCCCCATAACATCCCTCATCTGGCTGGGCTCCCCTGCTCTGCTTCATCCAGGGCTCCCAGGCCACGTACCAGCTGACCTAATCAGCTTGTCTTCAAGTGATCCCTTTTCCCTACCTCCCTCTGCCCAGTACAAGGGACAGCATGTACCTTCGTTCTGTATTTTCTGGCTTTCATAGAATCATAGAAAAAGAGGGTTGTAAGGGATTTTAGGAGTTCATCTAGTCCCAACTCCCTGGTCAAAACAGGACTTTCCCCAACCATCTCATCCCAACCAAGGCTTTGTGTAGCCGGATCTTAAAAACGCCTGTGGATGGAGATTCCACAACCTCTCTAAATAACCCGTTCCAGTGCTTTACTACCTTCCTAGTGAGAGAGATTTTCTAATATCTAACCTAAACGTTTCTAATTAGATGTTCTAATATCTAACCTAAATTTCCCTTGCTGCAACTTGAGACCATTGCTCCTTGTTCTTTCAGACATTTCCATTTGCATTCCCTCTTCAGGGTCACCCGATTCGCACAGTGACAAGGAGAGTCAAGCACATCACTTTAGAAGGATGAAACTCCACTCCCAGATCCAAGCTCACCTGCGGGAGGAAGGAGGGGTCGACACACCCACCGGCAGCAGGGTTCCCAAAAGCCTGCCTCCTCTTATGGCAGAACAGGGAGGAAGGTTTATAACCCCTGGGTGGGCAGGGGCCCCAGAGATGCCAGCAGTCAGGTGTGTAAAGGAGAATGTGGA
>NW_017729022.1:70450823-70451660 GCF_001723915.1 Gavialis gangeticus
TGACAAGGAGAGTCAAGCACATCACTTTAGAAGGATGAAACTCCACTCCCAGATCCAAGCTCACCTGCGGGAGGAAGGAGGGGTCGACACACCCACCGGCAGCAGGGTTCCCAAAAGCCTGCCTCCTCTTATGGCAGAACAGGGAGGAAGGTTTATAACCCCTGGGTGGGCAGGGGCCCCAGAGATGCCAGCAGTCAGGTGTGTAAAGGAGAATGTGGAGCTGGCAGGGACATCCTAACACTATTCTCCCATCCTTCTACGTGTCCCAGGCCTTCATTCCACTCACTCCTCCTAACCTGAACTGCTCAGCCCCTTTGCCCTCCTTCCATAATCCCACCCACTGGTCCTGCCACACCCTACATAATATTACCAGCTCCTATGCTATGCCTCCTACTTCCCTACCCTCTTTGTGAACTGCTTCCAGCCTCCCTCCATTCCCGTATCCCCATTCTTATTTATCCTCCTCATCTCTCCTCTACCCTCTTCACCCCTTAATCCCCCATTTGTCCTTGCACATATTTGCATGCCCAGGTTTGGTTTTTTTAATTAAACTGCTTTGAGCGCCTCCTGAATTCCTTGCTGCATGCAAAATAATTTAAAAAAAAACCCAAACACCTTTGACAGAAGTAGCTTATGGCCAGATAACTTTCTTTCCTTCCCTGCAAGATTTATTCCTAGAGAGAAATTCAGATGGACACTAGCTGGGCATAGGTCAGATTCAACAGCTACTGCATAGCCTCACGGCCCACCCCCCAGCTTATATGAAAACTGGCAGGCTAGAAAGCCTTTCACTGCACTCCTAGGCGACTGTGGCATTGATGCCTACACAGTCAGATG
>NW_017729022.1:70452412-70469780 GCF_001723915.1 Gavialis gangeticus
GATCTACAAGGTCCCTTCCGACCCAACTTCTATGATTCTTTCAGCTATCCTGTTCACACAAAAGCACTGTCATCTGTTTGGTGAGCATGCAGTAGTTTCACACCTCTTAAAAAAGCCCAACACGCCTCTATAAATTTTGCTTCTCTAAAAGGAGAGTAAGCGTGCCATGCACTAGCTTGGTAAATGTCAAACAGTTGCAACAATGATCCTATCAGAGCTGCAGATTGATCCCCAGGTCTGTTTTAAAAAGTGGGTTGAATACGCCAACTGTAAGACAAGCTGGCCCCCAATTCCTTCCCCCCTCCTCCCCTACACACACACAGAAGAGGTGGAGGCTGAATCTCAGGTACCCCTTGCTGGTATTATACCATATTTGCAACAGTAACCCTACCCTACCTCTCCCATGGAGCATACCAAATTTCAGAGCAATACGAGTAAGCCCATGGATATTAGAACATTTAGAAGAGCTGATTATTTTAAGGCAAGAGGTTCTCAACCTTAAGTATAAGTCCTCTCCACTATAATTACAAAAGAGGTGCATTTGATCTGAAAAGTGGGAGGGAGGGAGGGAGGGAGACGCAGTGCCATCAGCAGATCTCTTTGAAGTTAGGATACAAGTTAGGGTTGTCCTAACAGATCACACCAGGGTGTGTAATGATGAGTGGGAGAAAGCTAAACTTTAAAAAGTGAATCTCAGCAGATAGCAAAAAAGCAGCCTGTTAATTAACCATTGAAACTTTCAAAAATTGCTGATTCTCCACGTATTTCAATGAAATACCTTAAGAGGCATTTGGCTTGTATTCATGCAAGAGTTCCAAAAATGTTAATAACTAATACAGTAAAAAGAAGGACATGAGCTGAATATAAATATTGTTTAATTTATTACATTTTCTAGTAAATATAATTTTCAAAACATTCATCATAAAATGTGTAATTTGATATAAATTCCAAGTACTTTGCTTTGGCATTCAACAGAGCCTTATATCTTGTCTTCATGAATTATATGCCTCTATCACCATGAATAGAAACACAATATAAAATTTAATGAGGAAAAATGTACTAAAATGCTTACACTCCACTTCTTTTATTTTAAATATATATAAAAATAGTTTAGAATATGTACACCAAAATTATTAATCAGTTGAAGGAAGCTTTACAAACCTATGGCCCCAGTCCTGCAAACATGCACACGTACACACTCACACACACACAACCTTTATCTATATGTTTAACTACCTGGCTTTAATGATTTCTCATATGTAGAAGGTTATTCACTCAGGTTTGAAGAAACTGTACTGTCTGGGTTTTCAGAAGCCATACATGTGGCATCTGGGGCATTCAGGACACAAGAGGCTGATAATTTTAGTGAAAATGAGTTCTTTTGTCTTAAAACTATGCCCTCCTTGTATCTTTAATATACCAAAAGATGCCAACTCCCTACATCTTATGAAACTATCCAACACAGTATTCAAAATCAAAAGATTAAAATAAATGACTCAGGAGTTAATAATTTTATACTGGCTTTCTCTGCCGTTAAAAATGGCATCTTTCTTCCTTCACTTGATTTCTTTCTTCACTTCGAGGGTGATCAAAATGCGTAGCACCTTGTGCAAATGTTCTATTTGTTCTGTAAACTGGCCCAGAAAAAAACAAACAAACTGTTTGGTATGGTATCAAACATTTTTTAAAAACCCTTCAGTTAAGTTGGAACTTGTAAAAATAATTTACAACTCCGTGGGCACGTCTACATGAGATGCTGACTGCGCAGTAGCCTGACGCTACTGTGCAATAGCGTCACGTGACAAAAGCCACGCTGAGATACTGCTGTGCATTAGTATTAAGATACTCTGCAGTACCATCACTTAAAGATGTTTGCCAGTGCTACTGCGCAGCAACTCTGGTTACTGCACATTTATTTAGTATTTGCTTATACAAGTACTACATAAATGCTCAGTGACCACTGAGTAGTAGCATCTGGTTTAGACGCACCCTGGTAGAAGACTGCCAGCAGAGAAAAGGTGAAATTCACTCCTGGCCAAAGACCTAGACCAAAGCTTTTGTCTTAGGGTGACTCTCCCAGGATTCATCCTACAACAATAAACTCTGGAAAACCATTAAAAAATGCTGAAGATGCCTGTTAAATCAGAGAGCTGTTGTGAACCAGATTAAAAAGCACATTCATTTCCATTACAAAGAGATGTTTTGCTTCTGTTTTGATAAATGCACAGACTTTAACAGGCACAAGAGAAATATGGAGGGAAATGAGTTTTAGAAGTAAATACTGTTTTAAACTTGTTTATATCCGTTAAAGAAAATGACAGCGCATACAAGAAAATTAAGATGCCTTTACCCCCAGAAAAGATCTGTTTCAACATAGGGTTTTTTGAGAGATCATTTTGTTATGCAGATGTAACTAAACTGAAAGGGCACCCATACGCATGACAGATGTGTGCTCCAACGCGTGCTACTTATCACGCATCGGAGCAAACTCAATTAATTGAGTCTGCTGTCAGTCTGCCAGAGCATGCTAATTAGCGCACTCCATTAGCTTCCACATCACATGTATTCAGCGTCCTCATGTTTCAAAATGGCAATGGGGGCACTTAACTAAAGCTTGTTGAACTAAAGCTCTCAGAGTTAAAGTGCCCCCACCCCAGAGCATGTATATAGATGCCCAAAGAGTGCAACCATACTGCTTTGTTCAAACTGGCTTAAGTGATTTCATCTGTCAGTCAGAGAAATAAGTGGAGAGCTTTTTTGAGCAGGTGCAAGGTACAATGTTCCAACACTAGGATCAATACGTTATGGGGCATCATGTTTGATTATGAGGTATCTAGTGGAACGTACTGGTATTTGGGGCCAAATGCCAATAATTCCTTTCACAGTATTCCATTATCTAGTTGGACATTATGGGCATTTTTACACATGCATGCACCGCAGCACCTGGCACTTGCAGCACATGCATTTGTATAAACAACAAAATGCGTGTCAGTGCTGAGAAAATGGTAGCAGTGCGCTTTTGAACTAAAATACATCAAAGGTGTTTTAATTCAAAAGTGCACCACTGCCATTTTCTGCATGCTGATGCACATATCATCATTTATACAAATATATGCAGACTATGTTAATCAAATCTCCTCAGATGTGCTGGATTTCTGGTGCACGGGAGTGGACTAAGGTATGGGTATAAATGCCATATGACCCCAAAGCAGTGCAGAGTATTTAGATAGGAAGCAATGCAGCAGGGGATAACAATGAGAGGACTATCTGAAGTAGTGCAGTTAATTTGAAATTGGACACCTGTACATACACTTTAGAGTGGTATGCTCATTCCAAAACAGAATTATTTCACTTCCAAAGAGGATTAATTATAGTGAGATAAGAGACAGGTCTTTTTTGAAATTTTTGTTTTTCAAAGAAAATCATAATTTCTGTGCGCGTGCCTAACGAGTTTATATATTAAAGAATACCCTAAAAGGTATTCTGGCAAAAAGTTTGCCCATGTAGCAAGGCCTTGCAAAATATTTTCCTCTTTCAATGACTAGAACAAGTTGCAACCATAGCCACAAGTAGGTGGCTGCAAAATAAAACGAAACAAAAAGAAGAGGACTTAACAACTAGGTTTTAGGATTTTTGGAAGCCAAACTAGATTTCCTATTCTGAAAAGTGCTGAATCTTTCTGCAAGGACATTTTCCTTGTCTGAATTAAATGTAAGATAAGTTCTCTCTCTACATGCATGACTTAACTACATTACTGTCCTCAAATGGTATGTATGCTTAACAAGGAGTTGTCATAATGACAGTTTTATACTGAGCCATAATAAGATACCACAGAATTTCAGGACTTGTGGTGATGCATTTGAATTAGGAAGCTCTTCATTTAGGAGAAGGAGGTTATTCTCAAACTGTGCTAGCAATTCTTCCATCACTGCCTACCAGAAATGCTGGCTTTAGGCTGCGACTTCATGGAAGCATCCTGTAAATGCCATGCCATGCAGCAGCTTGACATTAATTATTCCCACTGTTTTGCAAATTGCCATCCAATCATCACAAGCAACTAACAAACCTCAACATGCTTGTCTCATCCAGTTAAGGTAGTGCTTTGGTGAAGACATGCATATTGCTATCGAGGGTTGATGACAGTTTATCTTGAGGTGGTTTCTTCTGCACAAGTCAGCCACAGTGATGAAAGTTGGTCTCCGGCAACAGCAACAACAGTGGGGGTGTTTAACCTCAGCATCCAGATTGAACGATATTTCCACCAGAACGCTTTGTCACTGATAGGGTGGTGAATATCTAAAATGAAGGAAACAGGAATACTTTGAGTATACGTAAATGAATCTCAGAGGGGGTAGAACTCAGACATGAAGAAAGCATGCTAAATCCATTTCTTTTCTAAATCAAAATACATGCAGAACCCATATGTACCACTGTCTTCACAATTCTCCCTAGGACTTTTTTGGGGGAAAGGATAAATTAATAAGGGAATGTTGTGTGTCTTTCGATCAACAATAATACACTCCAGTCTATACAATTATTGAGTATGTTGACTTCAGTTTGCTAGGAAACTGAAATCAACACAAGACAGCAGGTTCCTAAACAGAACGTAAATCATTGCCATAAACCCTTCTCACATCACATATATGTCACCATAATAGGAATTTTTATAGGCTGAAATTCACCCCAGTAAGAAAGGAACTGCACAAAGCCTTCCATGTTATTTTAGGCTGTCAACAGTGCTGCTGGTTGTGGGGCAGCAAAGAGTGATATGGCAACCAGATGTTTGACAACTGCAAGAGGACTGACTACGCTTGCACTGACATGCATCCAAAGGTTGGGAGCCTTGCTTAGGAAAAGGAAGCCTCGATTCCAACACGTAAGCCAAGATGCTGTGTTGCACCTCCAATATCCCACAAGGAGGGACAGGATTGGCTTCAAACTACCCAGGCATCTGTGCAATTCTGGGCTGCTCCAAGTGCTAACACAATCCCTGGCATAACTCCAAACAGCCTTGGAGCCCACTTAACGGTATGACAACCTACTTGGGATACTTAGGGAATCTGGGGCAAGCTGGACAGGCTTCAGAAGTTGAAGCCTCATGTCAATGGCACAAGGATCTGGTGGGGAAATAGTCTATGTGGAGCTACTTACTGTGCCTCAACCCAGTGAACTTATGATTTTTTTCCTAGAAACTTGCTTAGGGAAGTCATAGAATGGGCTTGTGGCTAGAGGTGACTGGACTGGAACTCCAGAAAGTATTTTTTATTCCCCTCTATCTTAGTTTTCCTATATAACCTCAGGAAAATTATTAACCTTTCTGTACCTCGGAGTCCAATCACTTGCTTCTGTGCATCTCTTCTCTCATCTCTAGGCATTCTGGCTAGTTTCTCCAAAGAGCTTACAATTGCTTACCACCCATTTTTACCAGTGTTCAGCACAGTAGGCCCCAAAAACACTAACATTATAAAAATGAAGGAACAGACTTCAGTGGGCTTTCAATCAGAGTGAGGTTGCCCCTCGCATTTTAGAAGTAGGCTGTTTGTAACCTTTGTAACCACAATTTTGATTGAAAGAGCTCATACATTACCAGAATAAAATTAAAAATGCCTCAGTACAACTCTTTCAGTATAGTTTTCTTATATACAAGCTGCCTTAATACTACGATGCACTTTGTTTTCTCCAGATAATACCCTATGAAATTCTTTATAGATATACATTTTTTTATTATTTTATGACAACCATAAAAATAAAAATACTAAAGATATTTTTATAAAATTAAAAAATATTGTAATTTCAGAAGAAAAAGAAACTACATAAAATCCAGCAAATTACCTGAGTTAATATGTGACATTTACTATACAGCAGGTAGCATTATTTTGCATATGTCTAATACAGGAAGGATTACAGAAAATCAAAACAGTTCCAAAACTGTATAAAAATAAATATGGTTCGCAGCTACAGTAATTAGCCACCATCAAAGTTATCTCTAAGGAGAATAAACCGAGATTAGACTATCTGGCTATTTCAGCCATGCAAATGAAACCCAAGGACATAATCAGATGTGCAGGCACATGCAGTTTCTGGTGCTGCAAACTTCTCTGAGGTGCCAAAAATTGCATGCCTGGCATGTTAAAACATGCCCTACACTGCAAATTTGCAGCACTGGGGCAAAAATTGCTACTGGGAGATCCCAATAGCAAAAAACAACTGCTGGCCTGAGCATCTCTGCTTTAGTTGTCCCCCAGCTGCTCCAGCATGGCAGGAGTCGGGAGGAGCAGGGAAACTGCAGTTTCCCCGAAGCAAGGCAATTTGCCTCACACCAAGCCACACATATAGAGGTGTATACTGCAGCAATTTTGTGCCACTACTACTTTTGCCGCAGCAAGCACACACACCTGCACGTGGGGATGTGCCCCAATTGTCTGCAGTTAACAGGGATCTAAAAACCCTGGAGTTTGGTGAATAGAAACCTTTTTGTACAGATTGCTAACACCTCTTTGGAGAAAAGCATCAATAAATAATACACATCTTCCTCTTTTATAAGCAGACTGTCGTAGCATAGTCATAGCAGAGCTACTGGCACGGCTGTTCGAGCACTCTTGGCACTTAGGTCAGGTCCCAGAGGACCGGAAAAGGGCCAATGTGGTCCCTATTTTCAAGAAGGGGAGGAAGGAAGGAAGGATCCGGGTAACTATAGACCAGTTAGTCTCACCTCTATCCTCAGGAAAACCTTTGAAAAAAGGTTATTAAGGATCACAGTTGTGGGAGACCAGCGAGGAAAGCAGTGCTAAAGGGCAACCGGTATGGATCCATAGCAGGCAGATCCTACCCAACTAACCTTGTTTCTTTTTATGACCAGGTCACAAAATGCTTAGATGCGGGAATCAAGGTGGATGTCATCTACTTGGATTTTAAGAAGGTCTTCAATACGATATCTCATTATATTCTCATAGATAAACTGAGAGACCGTGACGTAGATGATTACACAGTCACATGGGTGACAAATTGGCTTAGGGGTTGCACCCAGAGAGTGGTGGTAGATGGGTTGGTATCAACCTGGAAAGTTGTGGGCAGTGGAGTCCCACAAGGCTTGGTCCTTGGACCAGTGCTGTTCAATGTCTTTATTACAAACATTATCTGTTTCCTTCTTTATCTGAGCCTAATCTCTGTGTGCACCAGCCAGTTCTGGCTGCTGTGCAGTCTCTGCACAGCTTGTTGACTAAAACAAATCCAATGGAATCTATTTGGGAATTACTGGAAATGTGATTTTTTGATTGAGAGCTTGTTCAAGTGAAGACAAGATTATAGATTAAGTAACTGAAAAGCATATATTAATTAACCAGCTGAGCTACGCTGGTTTTATAAGAAATCTAACTTTAATCATATATCCTCAGTTTTAAATACTAACATTTTAAACAGCAAAACAGTCTTTCTAGGGGAAAAGACACCCCTCACCTCTACCTCTGCTTTTCTGAAGGTTCTGCCACTGAAATTCAAATGAAAAGTGTAGAGACATGTCACATTTACTGCTGTCTATCAACTTTACTTCACAGCAAGAGGAAAAGATTTACTGTACACCATCTTACTATGTAGTAAAAATCACTTGAACTCAAGATTGAAAAATATATAGAAACTTTACTATGTAGGAAAGTTACTATATAGAATATTTTGCATGTCTGTTCCTGTGATCAGTTTTATCCCACTGTATCTGCTCAATGCAAAATGGCTCTTCTGCCACCGAGTAGCCAAGTATATCAGTTTGGGAGAGTTTGTCACTTGTATGTTCTGCACTACAAAGTACAAAATGGGGTAAATTACTCTGTAGTAATTATGAAACGTGTCCACATTTTAAATTGAACTTTACTCTTTAAGCAGAGCTATTGATCTCAACAGGTCCTTTTCGCAGCAAATATTTTTGAGCCAAGCAAGAAAAAGCAAAATCTTGCTCTAATTTATAAAACGAACAAATTGCAACTCAATTCTTAGTCTTACTGAAGTTGTGCAATAGCGTACTTCTTATGGGGCTATTCAGGAAATGCAGCACATCAGTGTGGATGTCAATATCTGACCCTATAAAAATGCAAGCTTATTGCTTTCTGCAGGGATCCGATTTGCTTCTCTGTAGTTCGTTTATAAATGTATAAAAACTGGGCTGATGTCACTCATCACTCTAATTTGTTTCAATATATTCAGGACCTACAACTGCCACACAATTTTTAAACCTTTTTTTTTCTCACCGCTGCACTTTGATTTTTGTTGCCTGCACAGAAGATGAGATGACGAAACAGGAACTCTTGAAGGCTGCCACTAAAAATCATAATAACTCTCTGGAGCTTTTCATTTGTGTGTTTCTCCTGAACCAATTCCATTTTCTTGCCCAAATAAACATGATTAACTGAAATTATGTCTCCAAATTATGTCTAATCATAATTCTATTCATTTTCAATTTTAGCAGCTCAGATGTCCAGAATAAATTACAAGTATCATTCTATCTTCACACTACATATGCTAATTCCCTATTTGAATTCACAGGTTTGCCAACTCCCACTCAGACATCCACTCTAAAGGGCTTCTGATGAACTGAGAACTTGTTTCCCCCTCTGAGAACTTCTAAGAAGACCATTATAATATGCTATTACAGAGGAAACGAAAACCTTTGTCGTGGGTGCTTTGAAAATGATTCAAACAGCCACCAATATATTACATTCACAAAGACTGTGCTATGCTGTTTACTTTGCACACACAACACATACAAACACAGGTACATGGATTCTGCTATTTCTGCAGACTTCTAGTATTCAATGCTACAGCCTGTAGCTAAATTTTGCATATAAAAATACAGATTCAGCACAAAACCCACTGACTGGAATTCAAGAGTTAAGACGGTCCAGAAGGGATCATGGACCAAGGTTCTCAGCTGATATAAATTGACATAACCAGCTGTATCCAATGGAACCTGACTCCCCAGCTGAGGATCTGGCTGCCTTTCTCTATAGAAAAGCCAATATTTCAGTTTAAGTGAATTGCAAAACAAAAGTAAAAATAAATTATTTTGCTTTTCTATGTGATACTTTTTTATTTAATCAAAATGTTGAGTTAAATGGAATCTCTAGGGACAGATTTTAATAGGAAGGTCTTGATGTAGTTGTTCCTTTGGTAGAACACCAGTTTAAAGCCTGCTTTATAACTATCTGAAATTTTAGCCCTTGATAACCAATTGAGCAGAAGTAATATTTTAAGCTTCATATGCAAATTTATGAACAGAAATAGAATTCTGTGCTCTCTGACAGAGGAGGCAGTTCAACATGGCAGACCACAGTATTAAATACACAGTTAAATAATAAAAACCTAAATCCCAGTCTTGATATAAACTGGTTAAATTTAAACATCATCATTTTTGGGTCATCCAAAAGCAATTTCCATCCTCCAAATCAAAACACACACACACACACACACACACACACACGCGCGCGCGCGCGCGCGCTTTGTCTGTGCATCTGGCCATAATGCTCTTGGAGCTCTACGATTGGTTGCCTCGGCAGCCAATCACAATGCTTACTGAAACAAGCAGTGTGCTCCGCACAGACAGAGACACAGATGGACGGCCAGATGCGATGGTGGGGAGCGGAGGGTGGCTGTCATGGGTCAGACATGGAGCGGAGGGGGGGCCGAACTCTTGAAACTCTCCAGCTTGGAGGTGGCAGCGGCATGGGGTAGTGGCAGAGGGGGATGAAGGGGAAGGCAGGGATGGAATGGGACAGTGGAACGCCCCCATGATGGCAAGTATAGAGTTGAATGGCGAGGCCAGCACTGCTGGCCTTGTCTATCCCGTCCCCTCCCCTCCCCGGCCCTGCTCCTTGGAGGTGGCAGCAGCGCAGGGTGGTGGTGGAGGGGGATAGAAGAGACTGCAGTGTAAGTCTCCCCCACCCCCCTCCTGGGAGGCAGCAGGGGCATGGGGTGGTGGCATTCCTTCCCTGCTTCCCCCTGCCCCCTCCCCCCATCATCCTTGATGGGCAATTCGCTAGTTCTTATATAATAAAGGGCTTTGTCTGTCTGTCTGTCCATAACCCTCTTGGAGCTCTCTGACTGGTTAGTGAACCAGAGTGTGGAGCACCACCATGATGACGGGGATGGAGAGGCACCTCAGAGGCAGCAGCGGTGCAGCATAATAGATGGCAGTGCTCCATGTCCCCCCCGTCATTCTTGATGGACAATTCGCTAGTTCCTTTTTATAAAAACGTTGAATAGTCAAGTATTTCTGACATCCACTCCTGAGAGATTAAAATATATTGGCTCTACTTATATTTCAAAATTATGGGATATATCCTCAAAGCTACAGGTGAAAAGCACACAGCCAAAGCAAGGGAAGGCAGAAGTGAAGGGGGAAGGAGCTATCAGAAGGACTAAAACTCATCTCTGAACTACCCCAATCCTGCTGACACTCTATGCTATGATAATCCCCAGGTACAGGCTTAAAGCAACTTGAAAGCTGCCCACTTTATGGTGGTTGATAGTTTTGCCACTGCTGAGGATCACAAATGGGGATCTTCTAGAGTACAAAAAGACATGAAGGCTCTTACATCATTCTTTCTCTTCATATGTTGGCAGTAAGGAAGGGGAAGACACAGGAGCTTTTGTGCCTGCCCTAGTCTCACACTGGATCTACCTTTTGCTGGTGGGAGGTAAATGCAATAATCTAGGACAAACCTTTGGAGGCTGAATGATCCAGTTTTAAGGTCATATATTACACTACAAAGTGGCTGCACTATATAAGCAAATCTAGCTTCGTATATAATTTTACTTCCAAATGCACACATTAGCTGTGAAAACTCACTGACATGGTATACGCACCTCTGCACAGACTGGATGAATTCCTATTGTGCTGTCCAACTGCTCTTTTGTCAGTCCACACTTGATGGCAGCTGCAAACCCCTGGGTAACTTCTCCAGCATTTGGGCCAAGCACATGGAACCCAATAACTCTCTTCTAAATAACAGAGAGAAGTAAATTCAAATAGCCTCATGCATTTATTCTTTTCAGATTATTTTGAAGATTTTTGGCACTGGTAAGACTATAAGACTCTTAAGTTAATATATAATTACACAAATATAGATATAAATATAAAATTATCATTCCCACTACAAAAGGAAAATTGTAAAAACAATTTTGGTATGTCTATGAAACAGAAAGAAATGACAAGAACTAGAGCATCAGCTCTCTACACAGTTTTGTGCAAACAGTCATCTGACAATGCTAAGGACACAAGTATGACGTTGTTGCATAAGTTGTGTCTGATTACTGAGTGTGACAGATTTTGCAAATCCATGAGAATTTACTGTTTTCTGAGGTATGTTTTCCCACTAACTTCAATTAGATTGTCTGAGAAAAAATAAGCATGTGTGCAGTATTGGGGAGCACAGTGAGCAGCACTGGGGCTATATTAGGTGGCCATACACTGCATATTTATTCTCATTTAAATGAAAAATAAATTTTAAAAACTTCCCATTTAGAAGCTGTTTATATTACAGTATGCATTACAATGCAAGAAAAGCTTATAAATAATTCTAATTAGCTTTTTGATTAGACTGATGTAATTGATGAATTAAATCATTACTGCTGAAAGGTGGCTTCAGGCAGACATTCACTGACAAGTAATACATTCTGTCTCAACAGTCAAAATCAAAACATTGGCTCATGGATGCGATGACAGGTATACAATAGGTAAATTAGAAACTATTCTCGGGTCGTAATATTTCTTATAAAACACAGATAATGTATCTGGCAATTGCTGAAGCAAATTTAAAGGCATATAGTCACTAGCAAATTATCACTCATATCAGTACACCAATGTTCAAGTGAAAAATATTTGGAAATGTTCTAGCATCTCTCTTTACTGAAGCTTGGAGAGAATAATCTATACAGATCTATGGGATTTTTATTGTTACTATCTTGCTCTGTGTTTTAATACTTCAGGACAGATCCTCAGCTAGTGTCAACTGCTAGGATGAAGTTACCCTGCCTTATACTGGCTGAAGATTCATCCCTGTTGTTACTCTGTAGCAAATCTGCTGTGTATCAAGTCTATCTGCACTGCTAACTATAGAGTACAGCCTTTGTGATTACAGTTTAAGATTATGTTTCCTCATTAGTGAGCAGCAGGGCCATTAAGAACTTCTGGTAGATTTCCAGAATAAGGAATAGATAGAACCTTAACATTTAAAATCAAATACAGTCCATTTTTTTAAATGCCATTAAGAGGAGTTTCAGGCATGAGAGAAATAGATAACATATAACAAGTTTCATCTTGGATAATCTTTCGCACTACAGATGTTTGTTTAGATTTATTATAAATGGTCAAGACAATCAACATGAACAAAAGTAATGGCAAAATCCAAAACCCACTGACGTTAATGGGATTCTTTAGACAGCGTTGGGGGGGGTGTATAAAGTAAATGGTAACTATTTAAAAAGTCTGTTAACATTCAGGTCAGGTTAGTGACAAACTGAAATGATATGATGACAATAGCCCCTAAAATGATTACACAGCTGCTTCTTGACCACGGGGAAAATACACTTACGTTATCTTGAATATTGCAAATTATCTTTGCATAGCATTTGTTGTTGTCTCTGCCTGGGACCGTCCATTCCAATGGCCAGAAAAAGCTATGGTATACCTGGGAACAGAATACAGATATTAAACACATTTTATAATTTACAACACAGAAGAAGGATGTTTCAAAAACAGTCAGCACTGGCCTAACTCCACGCTACTGAAATCAAAAGAGCAAAAGGGCTCAATGAAAGCAGTTATACTGACCCTTGGGTATTTTTTAAAATCTCCTATATATTTTAAAAACTAATATACCTGTGGTCCGTGGACCCCTGGAGGTCTGCCGACTTTGTCTAAGGGGTCCATCAAACATGGCTACGATCATTTAAAAGTATGTGAATACCCACACTTACAATTCAAAGGGGTCTGCACCTCCATTCCAAATTTTTCAGAGGTCCGCAAATGAAAAAAGTTTGAAAACCACTGCTCTATATAAAGATCTTCTTACCCTATTTTTAAACTCAACAAGATTGCTTTGTTTTCTAAACGTTTTAGGCAGAAGGTAGGCAAGGAGATACCAACATCTTAGTAGCCAAAGTACCACAGATGTGTTAAAGTGATTGCAATTAATCAGACTGGAATTTAGCCATGGCAGATTGAAATTCCTTTACAGGCTCCTTGGAGCAAAATTTCAGAACTCTAATGGAGGAAAAGCACAGGCATGTGCCACAGTCCTTTCCAGTCTGGCTGTGCAGCCAGCCTGTGGGCAGTTTTACCTGGAGGTTACAGCAACACCAAGTTGAGAATCACTGAGGTAAGTTGAACACAACAGTGCTTCTCAACTGGGGAAGTCACTAAATTTTAAAAAGTTGTGGAAAGATGCCCTAACTCTGAAAAAGGTCGAGAACCACTGCCCTACACAATCATTCCCCCAAACCAGGCTCCCACAGTGACTTCTGTGGTAAGTGCAAGGACATCATAACAATCATACTCATGCCAAGATATTTTTCTTGCATTTTTCTATAGTGTGTTTTGTAGAATAAATGTGTTATCTAGATCCCATTCCTGCAAATGCTTATGCATACTTAATTTTACTCATGTGAAAATCCCAACAGATTTAATGGGATGATTCACACAAGAAAAAGCCAGTAGTTGCGTGTTGTAAAATCAGGGCTTTGGTACAAGAAGGAACAATTATCATTGCAAAATTGCTGTCTGCGTATGAGGAACATGATAAAGAAACTGCTGTACTCAGGCAACTTTGACATCAAAGCCAACTTATTCATTTATGTTATGTTAGTTATGTTTGAAGACCAAGTTTTATTGTTTTTTTTTAAATAATATTTCATACCCAAGTCCTGTTTTCCAAGAAGAGAACCCACTTGAAGTCAGGTTTACCACAACTGCAAGCAAATGTTAATAACAAGTTTTTGGGTCCAACTAACAAAACAAAAAGCACCTAGAATCCTCTTCCTTCAAATCAGAAAGGTGACCAGATATTATTTTAATTAACATAAATGTTCTTTTAAATTAAAAACTAGAACTAAAGATCTTACCTCAATATTATTCTCCCCAAATTTCTCCATAGCTTTCTCCTCTGAAAATCCACAGGCTCCATATTCCATTGGAGTGAACACAGTAGTTGGAACATTCACATAGTCACACTGTGTAGGATAACAGTGAAAATGTAATTTTGTTTAACACCATCCATATCAATATTAAATCATGGCAGTGCTAACGTTTCAAATATCTGGAACATGAGAAGAAGACATGAGGAATTCATAACCCGAAAAGATGCACTTTTAGATAACCATGGTCTTGGGTCTTGTTTCCTTTTAGAGGGGTCAACTGGCAAAATTATAGGGTAAAGATGAAATTAATATGTATGACTTACAGAGAGAAGAGAGAATTCAGTGCCCTGCTTTCAAATGTAACAGATTTCCATGACAAATTGGCTATAAATGATAGATTTTAAAATTCCATCAAAATAAGAGTTCCTACAAACCAAACGCTGCACAGTTCACACATCTAGAAATCATTCCTTCTTTCACTAGCATAGTCTAAAATATGAAGTGTAAATAATGAATGAAAATATTCATGAAACAGGCTTGGAACTGCCGAACAGATCAATGTGCCAGATCATGCACCTCTGAAGCCAAGGAGAGTTTTCCCATAACTTCAGCTCTATCTTCGAAGAACTCCAGTTGCTGGCACAGATCATGTCCCTTTCCTCAAAGACAAGTATTCTCAACAGAATATATACACTATCTTTATATATTTGGAAATCTGCAACTTGCAAATAATACAATCAAGTCAAAAAGGCAATATGCATAAACTAAATAAAATCAGATGCAATTTTCTTTATCATATTACAGAAATTGACAGATGCACCATAGACCCAGAGCTCTTCTCCCTGGCCTGTTTTCCTAAAAAGTTCTTACTCTCACTTTAAAACAAGGGAAAAAAACCTCTCATAAATTATTATATTGATAAGGAGTTACTTTTAATGAATTTTCTTTATAGCTAGGAATCACCTAAGCCTCTTTTTCCCTGCCTATTCATGCACATTTTTATGCCTCAAAGTCACTCATTTTTAGCTTGGGGGAGGGGGGAAAGGGGGGAAAGAGTAGTAAAAGTTAGGATGCTATCTAAATAACTAGTTTTCTGAAATCATTGACCAAGATGACTCTTGCTTTGGCAGTATAAAATTCTCAATTTACTAAAATGGAGCAATCTGGCACAAAATTTAAATTAAGACATATTCTGAGTATTAAAATAAAAAAATTGGCTCCAGTTACTGATTTTTTAAGACTTGCTTGGCTGACGTAATGACATTATGCTCATTGGTTCAGACTTCTGTTACAGTAATACATGCCAGCCTAAAATAAACAAATCAATCAAACACCAAAGCTGGTTAACAATTGAACCCGATATGAATATTCAAGTTCTCACAAGAAAAGAAATCTTTGCACTCAAATTCTGTGGATATGAGGACCCTATTAGTACCCAGGCAGATGAATAGCACTCTGAAGAAACACTTTTTTTTTCTTTTCATATAAAGGTTGTAAGGTGTGATTTAATATTGGGATACTTCTATTTTATGCCAACATAAATCCAAAATTCTACTGGGGTAAAAAGGAACAAACAATGCACATGTCTGCACTGTCTCATTATAGCACCAAGGAGTGCCATACTGAGACATGCTATGCACCATACCCCCGGAAACAGAAGAAATGCACTGGGCACAAACCAACAAACTGTCCCTACAAGAAGCCCAGTGTGATTTAGCTCAGTACTGCCTTTTTCCATATTGGGGTGGTATAGACATGTCTTGTATGTAAAGATAGATTTCTCAAATGTGCTAGGGGATCATTCTTTCATGAATATTTAGAGAACTCGTAGTACTGTACTACAATGAATATACGAAGATGGGAAGTAAAAATATTAGTTCATATACTATTGAGAATTAACTGCACTGCAAAACCCTACTACAATCCCTTTATGGACAATAAATAGAACTATTAAATGTCTTATGAATTAGACTTAATGAATTTAAAGGAAATGACAATTATAGGGTAGACTGAAGCTAAAATTTAGTTAAATTAGTTCAGTTAATTTTACTATTATACTCTCAGAGAGAAAAAGATATTAATTTTGCCTGCACTATAGACAAAACAGATCAGCAGTAATATCTTTGTAAAGGGAAAATGGGAGGGATCAAAACTAATGCTCAAAACCATGCTATGAATTGTACATTAACATGTGGATTAATATATTGCATTTAAAGTTTAGAACAATGATAGTTTTGTCAAGATAACCCACTACTTACTTTTAAGGTTGCTCCAGCATAAAGCCTCTGAGTCAACAGTCTTCCTGCTTGGATTGCTACTGGTGTGAGTTCCAGCTTGTCCTCCAACACATCTCCAATGGCATAGATGTAAGGGACATTAGTCTGCTCCTCATCATTGGCAGGAATTTTTCCTGATCTGCAAATTGAATTAATATGAAACAAGCCATGCAATATATTCAGTGCAGCAGTCTAAAAGAATAAAATAGCAATAGCCTGGGGAAGCAGTGCCTTTTGGCTCCAGAAGAAGGATGCTTATTGCATCTGCTTCAGACACTTTTGGGCAGCCAGACAAAACAGTCTTAAAAGTCTGCCTAAAGCTCCACAAGGAAACCCCTATTATTTAGCTGCTTCACTTCTCCAGCACAACAAACATGTAATGTATTTACCTGAATCCAAGATGAGGTTTTTTTCCGTATTCAAGAAGGGGAGCAAAGCCCCTCATCTTGGATTTGGGTACAAGGCAGAGGGAGGGGCAGGCTGCTAAAGCTCCAACTCCAGCCCCAACCTGGGTGGGGGGTTGGAGTTGCAGCCACAGCAGCCACCTGCTCCCTCCCACCCTGACTTGCCTGATCACCATCTACCCCCTGCTCTGCTGCCTGGTGTCCTGGAGCTGCTGCTACTCCTGCTGCATGACTGGACCGGGACCAGGGCTACCCTGTGTCTGTGCCCCTGACTGGAATGGGGCCAGACCCATGTCAGATGGTAAGATGGGGTGGGCAGAGATTGCAGAGGAGGTAAGCAGGGGAGCAATGGCTGTGGGGTAACAGAGACTGCAGGGTGCAGGTGGCTGGGGATGAAGGCACCATAGGGTGGCAGGCATGGGGGGGAGGCAGAGATCAAGCTGCTGTCCCTCCCCATGCCCCCCCACCAGCTGCCTGCCCCACTTCTGCTGCTGCTTTCCCCACTGTAGCACTGAAGGGGAGACAAATTTAAGATGGCCCTCCAATAGTTAGATTTGATACATTAAA
>NW_017729022.1:70474780-70480734 GCF_001723915.1 Gavialis gangeticus
TGCAGGGTGCAGGTGGCTGGGGATGAAGGCACCATAGGGTGGCAGGCATGGGGGGGAGGCAGAGATCAAGCTGCTGTCCCTCCCCATGCCCCCCCACCAGCTGCCTGCCCCACTTCTGCTGCTGCTTTCCCCACTGTAGCACTGAAGGGGAGACAAATTTAAGATGGCCCTCCAATAGTTAGATTTGATACATTAAAAATTATAACAAATTTATACCGTTTCCATGTACAGAATCTAATTATTGGGAGGTATCTTAAATTCAGTCATCTTGGATTTGAGTAAATACAGTAGTTCCTCTCCTCAGGAGAGCGAGCTTTCACTGGACTGAGACTGTTGGAATTAATTGCCCCAGAAATAAAGACCATCACCAGTCTCTGCTGAGTGCAAGCAATGTACTCTTGATGTCATCTTTTCCAACATAAACATACAATAGCAGGTACAATTCAAAAAAGGAATAATCTAAAGATAAAATGTTACCAAAACAGAACACCAGACTGCATCCTACATTCTCCACCAAAGGAAAGAATGAGATAACCGGTCACACATATCAGATGTTAGTCATTGTGTTTAATGGACTTCTGGAAAGTGTCTGGATAATATTTTGATATGGACAGGATAGGAAAGAACAGAAGAGAACAAATGCTTTTGCTGCTGGTATTTACCTATTAATGTTTTTAAAAGTATTGCCTTATTTGATGTGATGTTGGTGTATTCAGCAAAGAGCACTTATCTGCTAGGCAGGCTCCTCAAAGTCTAAGCTCCCATAGTCCATCAGGACTGCATGGTGAAGGCACGCTAGCTTCCACAGTTAACAGCACACAAGGGAGTCATATTGAGAACATCAAGTCCAGACATCTTTGGATCCATAACCTGAATGGCCAGGTACCAATTTATGGCTGAGCTGCCTGGAAGCAGACTCCAACCTGCGTCTGCAGCTGGGCTTGAATTTACATCTCTAGACCCACAGCAAGACACTTTAACCACTCTCTCACCACACCCCAATACAGTCTCTTACTACAGCAAAATGAACTGGAAAGAAACATAAAAGGTCTACTCCAAAAAATAATTATTTTATATCCTAGAGATGAGGTTGTAATCACATCAACACAATAATCAGAACTGCAAAGAGATCTATCCTTACATTTTATTGATCTTCACTCCGACTTTGTCCAAGCCAATTTTCCTTGTGCATGCATCCCTTCCCACTGCTAGCAACACCTGTAAAACATCAATGCATGTTGTTGCTAATTTCCTAAAAACTTAGAAGGGCATTTGCATGATTATTCATTTTAAATTATTCTTTATATTACATTAGCAGCTAAAGGTCCAGTCAGGATCAGAATAACATTGTGTTAAGCACTGTACTAACCAAATTAGGGAATGATGCCAGTTGACATTTCAAGATCAAGCTTAAATATCAACCTCCTTCCTCAGGAAAACATTCCAAATATGTTCTAAGTAAACTCTTGCAAGTCAGAACATCTTTCTTCTTCATATATTTCTGATACAATATTACTGCAGTGAGTTTTTAATCAAAAGGAGAGCTTAGAATTGTTTTCTAAAGAAAGGATTTGTTAATGAAAAAGTTCAAGGGTCCTACTAAATAAAGTGTGTGAAACTATCCCCCTCCTCTGGGAACCAATTCATCAACTCTTTGAAGTCAGACTGGATGGTGGCATATGGATAAGAAATATTGTGGTGGTGGTGAATTAAGAGCCTTCTTAAGGAAAAGACTCCTCAGATTCTAAAGACCATGAGGCTCTCACTAATATAAGAAGGAGTATAATACGTTGTACAACACATTTGCTGTTGTTTTCAGGGTGACCATGTCCCATTTTTGCCAGGACAGTCCCATTTTAAACACCTGTCCCAGATAACCTTGTAACAGGGAGCCAAAGGTTCCTGTTACTTTAAAGAGGAAAGTGCAACAGGCTAACCTTGCAGTGTAGGCAAGCAGCTGAACAAAAGCTAGTTGTACTGCAATAAGCTTGCTGTATGGGGCAGATTTCTAGGTAGCCTGAGAGTAAAGGCTGCAAGCAGCTGAATTAAGCTGCAGCAGGGAAGGGCAGGCTGGCCATTAGGAAAAAGCGGAAACCCCTGTGTACGACTAAGGAGTCATATAACCCAAGGGGCTGTGCTTCAGGGCATAGAAGTCCAGTGCTTAAAGCGAGCAAGACAGGCAGTCTGGCCTTGCATACTGCAGGGCAAGGAGCTCCTGGGAGAGAGGGACTGCAGGTGACAGACAGGCAGGCACCCAAACCACCTAAGAGAACTGGGAGGAGAGAGCTCAAAGAAATATGGCTTAGGGGGCAACACTGACTCAGAGTGTGGGAGACTTTTAGTTTGGAAGTGGGTGTTTGTGTTGCATTTAAGTTCAATACCAAAGGACCAGTTTGTGGTTATAGAAGAGGATTGGAGGCCATGGACCAGAATGCCTGGGGCACTTGGGGTTTTGAGCCTTGCAAAGGAGCAAGAAGCGATAACCAAGGGACAAGCCAAAGCTGTGAAGGCCACAGCCTGTGCCTCAAGAGCAGGAGGTAAGGGGCAGGCTGGAGCTGCAAGGGCCAAAACCTGAGCCTCAAGAGCAGGTGACAGGGGTCAGGCTGAAGCCTTGAGGGCCAGACCCCACACCCTGAGAGCAGGAGGTAGGAGGCAGGCTGGAGCCATGATGGCCAGAGCCTGAGCCCTAAGAGCAGGTGGCACAGGGCAGACCGGAGCTGCAAGAGCCAGAGGCTGAGCCCCAACAGCAAGAGGCAGGGGGCAAGCTGGAGCCATGAGGGCCAGAGCTTGCACCCCAAGAGAGTCAAATTGGGACTGAGAAGCCAGGTCAGAACAAGTGGACTAAGCTTAGGAGTCTACAGCTAAAGCAACCAGTGAGCCAAAGCCAAGAAGGCTGAAGCCTGTACAGACTGGCATGTGGATCAAAAGTAACATGCGTGAGGCATGGATATCACTATAGAGAAGGATGGAAGCCACAAATACAGCCCATAAGGCAACTGGTGCCCCAAAACACAGATAGGACCAAGAGGGCCACAGTTTAGAGTCCTAGAGGGAAGGCAGAAGCTGTCTGGGCATGGCTGGCTGAGGAACTGAGGTTTACTTTGGGACCCCGGGAGCAGTCTTACTATATGCTATAAGAAACATCAAGGTGTTACAGGCAAGGAACAAAAAGGGAGTGTACCCCAAGGAGCCAGACGGCGGCAGGAGTCATGTGGCCACTAAGGGGCATCATGACTACCCCTGGAGCACTAGGCCTGCTACAGTCTTACTGATTTGATAAAATGAACACTTTTGGGATAGGTGTTTAAAAATAGGACGATCCCAGAGAAAAATATTTAACCCTCTTCCCCTCTCTCCTGTACACTCTGGTGGGGCTAGAGCTTAGAGACAGCTAGTATGCTGGTTAGCAGGGGTGGGATAGAGTGTGGAGCTGAATGTCTCATTCTGAGACTATGAAAATATAGTCAATATGGTGACCCTAGTTGATTCTTTAATATTCATTTTATAGTATTATTCAGGTACGCTTAAACAGACCCCCATAATGTTAGACTCTGTGTAAACATCAGGATACACAAGGTTCCTATTGCACAGCATTTGCAGTTTAAGGTCCTGATAATCTTAATTTTATGTATTCTGAGTAGTCTCATTGACATCACTCGCTTCAGCATCAGATTTACATGCATGTATAAACACATGTTATTACTTCAATTTTGTAATCTCATAAATAAGTATTGGTTTTCCTAATTACTGTGCACTGGTTGACTTTGCAGAGGTGGTGTATCAGTGGTAGACCCTGCAAAGGGCTCATCTTCAGTGTGTCTAGTCCAGTATTTCTCAACCTTTTCAACTTGAGGCACCCCTCAAAAAATGCCAGCTCTTTGTTTTCACTTGTTTTTTTTACTACAGAAAAATATTAGAGCAAATCTTCTGTTGCAAAGAACTCAGAAGGACCACAACAGGGCAGAACGTTTTTAACACTATGGAGTCCTATTTGAAATCTTTTGAGTTTATCATGTGATTCATGTTTGCACGTCTAACAGCACTAACATTGCATGGCACCCCACAGCACCTCTGAAAGGCCCTCAAGGCATCCCTTAGTGCCTTGGCACCCTGGTTGAGAATCACTTGCCCAGATGTTATATGATCTGGCTGTTTGATGCTGTAGCTCTAAGTAAAAATCCTCATCTGCCAATAGCAGACATTGAGTAACTCCTAAGAGTCAGATCCAGCCACTGCCTCCACCCAAGCAGGGTCCTGTCACCGCTAAAGCTAAGGGGTAACACTTTCAAAACATGGTAAGTAATTTATTAGGCTCAGTTCCATTGAAGTTTCTGGGGTTTGTGCTCCTGTGTCCTGCAAGGGCTTCTAGAACTTTTATCTATTGCTTGTTTGCAGACATTCAGCCAATACTTCTTGACATTAAACAACAAAAACCACTTTCATCTCTGGAAGATCTTTCCAGAAGCATAAAACCTTCGTGCTAAGTGAAAGATTTGTGTGTGTTGTTTCCTTATAGATTGGAGGACCCATGGTGATATACTTACAGTGTTATATTCTCCTTCAATTGTCTGACTGCCAGTTGTGGATTTAGCTATAACTTTCAATTTTCCAGGAGTTCCTTCTTCAATCTGCTCAACCTACAATATTATTGAAGGGAAAAAAGCTTTAGTTTAGAATAAATATACGCAAACATATCAGTGTATCACCATACTGTACATCATATCATATGATATTCTGGCATTTTAAAGGATGGCCTAAGGTCCCAGTACTCATTCTAAAGATATGACTTTTCCATGGTCTCTTTTTGCATATTGCATGCATATTTAAATATTTTAATTCTCTGCATCTATTCTTGAAACCCACACAATTATTTTCATTTCCTTTATTCTGTTTGAGAAGGCTGCTTTAAGGGCTAAGGTCCTTGAATCATCCCTTTCAGGGCTGAGGATCTGCAGTAGACATGTCCTACAACTGTAGCTTCATGGCTACAGAAGCCATGACCACAGACATGCATCTGCTACCCTGTCCAAATACCCCAGTTTCTATGGACCACCATTAGGAAATACACTTGTGCTTCACAGTATGCTGGAGGTATACCGCCCTTGCAATGAGACCCAATCCTTCATGCCTTTTCCATATGGCACTTGCTTCCCTAGGTAAAGATCTGTGTCCAAGAAGGGGACAACACTGGAATAAAAATGCCCATAAAGCCGTAAGGCAACAAAGAAGCCTAAGTGCCACAGAATCAGCTGAAACAAACGCTCCTAGTTTCAGATTCAGGGCCAGCTGCAAGCCCTCTGTCTCAGGTATCGGCAGCTAAGCTACCCTTCCAGCATAGCAAAAGAAATGATAAAAAAAAAAAAAAGAAATTTGAACTTACTTGCAGCTAGACCTCTGCATTTAAATAGATCGTAGGGGGATTTGAAAAGCCAAAGAGATACCACAAGTGTTTTCAAAGCACCCATTGCCTTTGACAAAAACATGGGAGCTGTAAAAGGAACCTGACATTTAATCAAACAGTATCAAACAAGAGTGGAATTTGAAACTACCCAGGTTGCAAATCAATGGAGCTGGCTCTCTGTTATCACAGCTCCTTTCCCATCCAGGCTATGTACATCCTAAAACAGTGGTTCTGAACCCTTTTTTACCAGGACTCATTTGCAAACATTGATGGTCAGTCTTGACCCAGTGCCCCTCACTCCCAACCCGCTGCCCCCCACCCCCAGAACCCAGTGTGTGGGTTTGTGGGGCAGGAGGGATGTGTGTAGGGCAAGGATGGGCAAAATCCAGCCCACGGGCTGGATTTGGTTTGCGAGGTGGCCCACGGGGCCCCTAAAAAATTTAGAAAGTGTATATTTATCTGCCCTTGGTTCCTGTCAACAGCAGGTCCCGCCCGGCCCCGCCAGAAGCCCCAGCTGGGGCTTCCAGCTGGGAGCACGTGGCTGCCTCGGCGT
>NW_017729022.1:70480777-70481304 GCF_001723915.1 Gavialis gangeticus
GCCCCGTAGACAGTGCTCCCTGCTGCAGCCGCTCGCAGCCTGCGGGGCTGTCTGGAACAGGCACAGGCAGCCCCAGGCAGGCTGCAAGCAACTGCAGCATGGGGCACTAGGCATAGGGCAAGGAGGGGCCACTTTTCCCCCACCGCACTCAGCACCACCTTGTAACCTGGCCCACTGCCAGCCTGGGCCCTGCACCGGCTCTGGGCTCACCTGTCGGGGCTGTGCGTGGTGACAGCAGCTGCGGCCCCCGCATGGGGTGGGCAAGGGGCTGCTTTTCCCCACAATCAGCACTAGTGTCTTCCCTGCCGGCAAGCAGGGGGTCAGGGCTGAGCACTGGCCCCTGCCTGTACTGCAGGGCTGAGGGGCACTGGGAGTAAGTGGGCAGGTAGCCAGCGGGAGCACGGGGCCCACTGGTGTCCCAGGGCCAGTGCCAGCAGGGCCCAGAGCAGTGTGGCAGGAGTGCAGGGTCCCAGCCGGCAGGGGCTCTATGCAGCCAGGCCAGCTCCCCGCCCCCCCCCCCCGGCTGG
>NW_017729022.1:70486304-70486579 GCF_001723915.1 Gavialis gangeticus
CAGCCTGTGCCCCACTTTGGGCCCCACTAGTGCTGGCCCTGGGACATTGGTCCCAAGACATTGGGACACTGGTCCCAAGATCACCATCACCTGGGGGCAGGGCTACCCATGAGACCCTCGACACCCTGCCAAAACTGGGTAAGTGGCACTCTGCCCAAAATAATTGCCCTCCCCTGGTGTAGGGCATGGGGGGCCCCAAGCAACCCTTTGCAGGTTTCCCACATTTTTCTCCTTTGAAGGAGAATCCATTTTTTAAAGTTTGTTGATTAATTTTT
>NW_017729022.1:70491579-70492028 GCF_001723915.1 Gavialis gangeticus
GAACCCAGTGTGTGGGTTTGTGGGGCAGGAGGGATGTGTGTAGGGCAAGGATGGGCAAAATCCAGCCCACGGGCTGGATTTGGTTTGCGAGGTGGCCCACGGGGCCCCTAAAAAATTTAGAAAGTGTATATTTATCTGCCCTTGGTTCCTGTCAACAGCAGGTCCCGCCCGGCCCCGCCAGAAGCCCCAGCTGGGGCTTCCAGCTGGGAGCACGTGGCTGCCTCGGCGTGGGAACCTCAGGTAAAGGCAATGGGGGCAGAAGAGCAGGTGGGGACCCCAGGCAGGGAAGGAGCGCGGTGTGGGGAAAAAGCGGCCCCTCCCCTGCCCCGTGGCCAGTGCCCCGCGCTGCTCACAGCCCGCCTGGGGCTGCCTGTGTCTGCTCCGGACAGCCCTGCGCAGGCTGCGAGTGGCTGTAGCAGGGAGCGTCAGACATGAGGCAAGTGAGGGGC
>NW_017729022.1:70492609-70494406 GCF_001723915.1 Gavialis gangeticus
GCTGGTGCAGCCCAGCCTGGCTCCACAGACCCCTGCCAGCCTGTGCCCCACTTTGGGCCCCACTAGTGCTGGCCCTGGGACATTGGTCCCAAGACATTGGGACACTGGTCCCAAGATCACCATCACCTGGGGGCAGGGCTACCCATGAGACCCTCGACACCCTGCCAAAACTGGGTAAGTGGCACTCTGCCCAAAATAATTGCCCTCCCCTGGTGTAGGGCATGGGGGGCCCCAAGCAACCCTTTGCAGGTTTCCCACATTTTTCTCCTTTGAAGGAGAATCCATTTTTTAAAGTTTGTTGATTAATTTTTAAAGTCTGTCCATGACCCTTTCATATATTCCTGCGACCCATTTTTTGGGTTGCGACCCACAGGTTGAGAAACACTGTCCTAAAATATAATCCCTTCTATGCTTTTCCTGGGGTTGAGGCTTCCGACTGCCTCTTATGCAGGGCTGTGCATAAAACACAAGCTGGTGCTGTGTAAGGTTAGCATTTTACGATTTTTTTCCAGAGACTGTTTTACAGCATTTGTTCTCCAGAATGTCAGAATAATAAACTGTGCCAACTGCTCTTCTGATAATTTCATATCACACTATTTGAACATAGCAAATACAGTCTTCTAATAACTTTTTAGAGCTTTTTGTGCCACAGCCCAGTTTACAGATTTGTTAATTAAGGTAGTATTATTTTGGGTGATGTATTTGCTGTCTATAACTCCATGAGGCTTAACACTAAGCAGAATGTGCATAACTTTACAATTATTATTGAAGAGAAAGAAAAGGAAAGAAAGCCTGGTGAAAATATGCCCAGTCATCCAGGACTTAAATTTTAAGGACAGTTCTGAATGGACATAGGACCAAATCTTTCCAAGGAAATGAATCACAAGCAGAAAAGTGACAATGTACAATAGACAAATATGTATGCTGTAAGTCATGCTCAATCCTGCAGAATGCTGATCACTTGTGTAAGGTGCCAAGCATTCTCTGCTTTCACTGATATGAACGTGAGTCCAAAATATGCAACACTTAATGGGAACAGTCAGTATCTGGTGAAATGAAGCCCAATAAAACTGCAGCACCATACACAGTTAAATATGGAGCAAGTGAAAACTAGATGCCTGGCTCTCTCCTTCATACACACACAGATTTCTACAATTTATGCCTGTGTGAGAACATAATATTCCATGCAATTTCCACTCTGATCTCTCAAGATAAATCTTTTATTCTGTACGAAAGGAGGGCAAGTTCACAGAAGAAATTGTTAAGTCTCATTTTTAGCTTACCTCCTGCTGTGCTAAGAGTGAAGAGAATACAATTCATTTTATTTGATGTTTTATACCTTGTACAACTTAAACTTTATAATATATTGGTTTAATGCCTAATGGAAACTTTCACAATTTCCTTCTCAGTTTATAGTAATTACACACTAATTATCATGAAAAAATCATCAAGAACCAGGGTCTTTTGTAGGAATTGTACATAGAGAAAAGTTAAGCTCTGTAGCTTAACTAGTCCATGTTATGCCCCAATTCACTTGAACACATGCTTATCTTGAAGCAGGAGTAGCTTTCCTAAAATCAATTAAGTTAAGCATGTGCTTGCCTGCTTTGTCAAATTAGAACTAGGGCTGTCAAGCTATTTAAAAATGTGATCGTCATTAGTTGTGCGATTAAAAAAATTAGTCACAGTTAATCACGATTTTAATCTTGCATCTAAAAACTCAAAATTATGCAGGTACTTTGTATGGTTGGGGGGGGATATGGGTGACCATGGGAGAAGCTGCAGCTCATCCAGGGG
>NW_017729022.1:70494918-70504789 GCF_001723915.1 Gavialis gangeticus
GAGTGAGGGGCAGCAGCAGGGCTGGGGGGGCTGTGGCTTGGGAGTAAGGAGCACACACACAGATGCAGTGCCCAGCAGGTAAGTCTGGAGGGAAGAGGTGTGTGGGGGCAGATCCAGGCCCCTATGGTGAGGGAGGGACTGGGGCAGGGGCTGGGGTGAATGGGGCTCCAGGGCCAGGGCAGGTTGTGGGACAGAGCCACGGGCAGCTAGTCTAAGAGCAGGGTGGGGGGTGTGGCTCCCTGCTGCTGCATGCTCCCCTGGGGAAGGCATGGGGGGCATGTGCCCCCCAGATCTGTGCACAGGGAGGAGGTGGGCTGCCCAATGCAGGCTGCAGCTGCCTTTGCCCCGGGAACTGCGTCATGCCATAGTTTCTAGGTTTCATAGTTTCTAGGGTCAGAAGAGACCTGAGTAGATCATCTAGTCTGACCCCCATTATAACTCCCACTGCCAGGCAGGCAGGGGACACAGTAGGGCCTCCACCTGAGCCCGCAGCAGGCAGCCCGCCCCGTCTCCCCTAACTCTTAGATCACTCCCTTGCCACTCCAGTTGCCCATCTGTCCCTCAGCCTATCTATCAGCTCCTCTGCCTCCAGACCACTGCTCTGCTGCCCTGATCAGCCTGAGTGGCAGAGGTGCCAGTAGGAGGTTCCTCCTCCCTGCTTGCTCCTGGGGACTCTGCAGACCACACTGCCCCAGTACACCCAGATCCAGCCCTTGCCAGTCCCTGCAACTGAAGGGGAGGCAGTGCGAAGTGGGGAGGGCAAGGAGATGCAGAGCCCAGTGGGGCTAGATCCAGGTATGTGGGGGCAGCACAGGCTGCAGGGAACTTAGAAGCAGTCAGGGAGGGGGACTTTTTCTCCCTGCCACTCCTGCTCTTGGGCTGATTGGGGTGGCAGTGCAACGATTCAGGGGTAAGGGGTGGTGATCAGGGGATGGAGGGAGCGGTGATCTGGGGTGGATTGCAGGATGGAGTGGGGATACGGGGGCTGATAGAAGGGCCATAGGGTGCTTTAGGAGTACAGAGGGTGATCCAAGCAGCACTGTGGTCCTTCCCTCCTGGCTCCTTAATCTATACTATGGCTAGAGAGCCAGCGAGCAGGGCAGGCATGGAGCAGACTTGCGCCTCTAGCTATGTCCCTGCTCATCAGCCCTCTAGCAGCATGTCTGAGCAGTGCACATTACAGAGGATATAAACCCTGAACATATGACTGATCACTAGTGCTAGTTAACCTTAATGCAGACTAACATTCCTTGAAATTAGCACTTGCCCACAAGATCACTTAACACATGCTAAACTGCTTAAACCTATGTCTGCTCACGTTTTAATTGCATTTAGCGTTAAGTTGAACATCTGACACCGCCCGTAGATGCAGAGAATCATAAAATACAAGTGTTACTTGATTTAAGGTGAGATTACTCAAGTACTTGAATTTAAACCTGTACATTAAATGTTGGCAGGAACAGGGCCATAGTTTATAATCACATTATTAACACAAAATGCCATTAAATCAAATTATTATAAGGAAAATTAATTTTATGACCTTCAGCAATGTTAATACCATATTTACCTGAATCTAAGATGACTCCCCAATAATTAGAGTCCACACATGGAAAATTTATATACTTGTTATAATATTCCATGTAATTATTGGAGGGTGATCTTAAATTTGTTTCCCTCATCCCCACTCCCACCCCCAGTACAGTGGGGAATGCAGTGGGAGGGGGACAGGCAGTGGAAGACTCAAGATCCCCCACACCTTGCCCTGCTCCCTGTTCCCCCAGCACCTGCTCCCCATGCTGCCTGCCCCTCCACTGCCACCACCACCTGACCTCCCCCTGGTGCCTGCCCTCCTGCCTGGTTCCCTCTGCTGTCTGACCCACCACCTCTACCCCTCTACTGCTTCTGTATTCCCACCTTGCAGCCTCTGCCCCTCTACCTATCCCCTACCCACCCCAGCTGTTGTTCCTGGCTCCAGCGCAACTCCAGCTCCACTCCAATGTGCAGTGCAGGGCATGTATTTACTCCAGCCCCATCATGGCCCAGTAGCAGCAGCTGTGCAGAGCTGCTGCTACTGCATCTAATGGGGAAAAATGGGGGTGGGGGGCTCATCTCAGATTTGAGTAAACATAAATGATAATTTTCAGCAAGATAAAAGGTTATAGACTCAGTCAGTTACAGAGCAATAAAAATACTAATCTTTGTTATATCTTAGTGGATTCCTGTATTGTGAGTACAACTGTTACCATCAGGAAACTTATCATTTTGGTTTTTAAAAACTTATTACCTAAAGATTACTTTCCATTACATTTATGCCTTGCTTTTAAGTGTTCCGGGTCAAAAGGCTTACCTTAGTTGGCACAAACTGCTTAATAAACTTGATCCCATGTTCTTCCATGTGTTCTCCAATTTTGTTTGCCATTTCCTGGTCAAATCCTCTTAAAAGAATGGATCGCACCATTACAGTTACATCTAAACCAATCCCCGCAAGAAATCCAGCACATTCAAGGGCAACATAGGAAGCTCCAACTACCAGGGTTTTTCCTGGACAGTGAGGCAGGGAGAACAGATCGTCACTGAAAAGTATAAAATAAAATAAATTAGGGACAACCAGAGACTATCTAAAACTATTCTTTATATTTGACGGCTATCTTTTGTATAGCAGGAACGAGAATGCATGCTGCACGCAAGTGGAATCAAAGCATTAAACTGAACATGGAATACTCTTATTTTGCCCAATATATAAAAATTTTTATGAATTTTTACACTGAAGTACAAGAAGCTACCCAAATCTTAGATCCCCCTTTTCTCTGAATGTCTTTCCTAATGGTGTTGCAGTGAGTTAACTACTTGGAAGTATTGATTTACAAGGAAAAAGGCTCAGACATAGATAGATATACCATCTGGACAGTTTTGGAAGGTTTTATTTTAGCTAAAGCATTATACAGAATATTTACAAACAAAAAACAAAGAAAAGAATATAATAAATTAATCCAAACCACAGCTGTAAGTGAAGCTGGTGGTATAATCTATGCTTAAGTTTCTTGCTGTCTAGACTCAAGCTTTTCATTTCACTTTTCAATGCTTCCAACTATAAGACTGTATTCAGCTGCTTATGACCATGCTAAACTTGAATCATTTATGATGACCCTTTCTCTGGAAAAAAAAGGCAGCAAGCAGTTCAGGCATTTTAAAGTAGGGACAACTCTTTTGTTTGGGCAATGCTTGTTTTCCTGCAATTGTTTTCTGGGGAACCTGTAGCAGATCACTCTGCTTTGCAGCAACAGCTTGCAATTCAGTAAGGCAACCAGGTGCTGGTATACTTGTTCAGTAAAGATATGCTAAAGTATGGCAGCTATAGCCTCCAAAGATTTTATCTATCATAAGCATGCTCCAAGTGCAGACTGAAAAGAGCAAGCAAGGCTTTCCCCGAAAATGCTGCTGTGCAGAAAATATCATAGGATTACATAAATAAAGTTTGCATTACGGTTCATGTGCGTAATTAAGCAGATTAAGCCTGTACAGGCAAACTCAGTCCTGGCATTCCTTAACTCTAGAGTGCTTGACTTGGCAACCTGAGCTTTCTGAATGCAGTGTCATATATGTATTGATTGTGTTCAATTTCACACCTTCCTTAGGAGAATAGTGTGAAATCTGACAGTTTGGTTTCTGTGCATATTTTATTTGGTGTTGATTTACATATTCTTGCACACCCACAATTTTTGCTTTCATTTCCATGTTCCAAAGGACCTAAATGACAAACTGTACAGAAACCATCACTATTTCACTCGCTTGTGTGTTCAAATCATGCAACAACACAAGTTTGACATGGTTTTAAACAGAAATGATAAATTCTGCTCAAGCTTTTCCAAAAGGATTATGAAATTTACAGAACTTTTGTGAGTTGTAACAAAACTTGAAGGCAGGTCATATTCATTTAACTTCACAACAAAAGCTTTAATATTTAACACTTTTTTGCTTAACATTCTGCACTTTGCTAAACAAGATGCAGTGAGCCAAAAGACTGCTCAGGAACTTGGGTTTTTCTTGGCCTGGGTGCCTATGTTTCCTCACAGCATTAAGTATGCTTCAGGGTGAATAAATTTCTTCACTTGTACTGACATACACATTGGGAATGAGGAAGGAAATGGATATGACAGGGTTGGAGAGAGGGTTGATGAATTAATGCAAATATTAATCATGGACAATTTTTATGGCATTATCCACCCCTGATCCTGTCATCCACAAGTAACAGTACTGCATGATCTCATGGAAAATCTCAGGGCTAAATGTTCAGTCTTTTGATTTAGGCTGGAGACACTGCTCTTATTGGCCTGCTCTTCTGCCAAGCCCACTCTCCTTCACTTTTCTGGCCCACAAGTCCCATTTCCAATATCTCTACTGCTTCTCCAGTGCTGTTCTCTTGCAGCTGGCAAAACTAAAACACTTTTTTTTAAAGCGTGCATGGTGAATTATTCAGCATCCCCCCCTATTTTACCTGCTAATGCAGTATTCCTTGTCTCCAGGGATATTCAGATAGCGTGGCCTTTCACCAGTGGCAATAATAAATTTCTCTGCTGTATACAGTTTCTCTTTCCCTTTTGTATTTGTTGCCTATAAGTAGTAACAGGCTGCAGTCAGTCTTTCATGCCCATACCAACAAGAAAACTGCTCTGTGGAAGAGCATCTTTGTTTAACAAGAGTAAAGAACAGATAGACAATTACTATTCAGTACCTTAATAGTGTGTGGCCCAACAAACTCTCCATATGCATTCTCATACGTGACCTTGTTGTCTCTCAAAGCAACTCTATAACCCCAGTTTAGTGACCCAATATAATTCTGAACAGCTTCTGTCATAGTCTCCCAGCTGTGTTTGACTGTTGAAAAAACAAAAAGGAGATGTCCAGCTTTTAATGTTTCTCTATCGTTTTCTTCAGCCTTCTTTGTATTCCAGACAGGATTCTCGCATGACAGTCACTGTACAGGGCCTCAATCTCCACTGTGTTACTTTTGTTTCACCCAAATGCTACACCACTAAAACCTAGAGTTACTCTAGCACAGCACAGAACTACATCAGTTGGCAGCCTGGATCCAGACTGCAAGGCTTCTCATGGACTGGATGACCCATCTCTGGATTCAGTCCTTAGGGCTTCTTGCCACAGCTTCCCGATCTGCTGTGGCTGTGAGGCCAACATGTGTGTATTAACAACATGAAGTTCACCACCTACCCATCAATTTGAATGCTGAACGGCCATCAAAAATTGGAAATTCAGCAATGGGTGAGTGGGGGGGAGACAGTAAGGGGAGGGAAGATGCATTAACCCCCTCAGTGCTGGCTGTGCCAGCACAGTGGTCTGGGAGCTGTTGAGAAGCACTGCAGACTAAACCTGGAGGCAAGTCATCTGGTCAAAAGGAAGCCCCACTGGCCAGATGACCCACCTCAAGCTGGATGTTTGACACCCCTGGACTATGGGCATCTTTGCATGTTCTCTGAGGTGGGGGCGGGGGGCACTGATAAACAAGACTCTCTGGGGGCTTTAATTAGAGAGGCTCTCAGATAATCTCTAATTATAGCATGTCCCCTCACTCCTGGAGCATGTGTATAAATGTCCCTTGGTTGCAACTGTAAAGAAGTCCCATTTCTAGTACAGCACATTCTGGGTGCCCTACATATTGCTCAACATGTACTCAAAGTCTTGCAACTTTGTTGCAACAGAGCACTGCATTATATTAAATGGTTGAAATAATTCCTAAACTAATAAAACAGGGATCTGACAATGCAAGGAGCTGATCACGCTTGGCCTTGATCTGTGAAACACTGAAGCACGTGTGCCCACTCCACTGAGATCGGCCACGCACCCCCTGGAAACGCCAGCCACGAAACCACTGGGGGACACCCCCTCTGGTTGGCAATCAGCTGCTGGGGACCCCCACATCAGCGATCTGGTGGCCCCCCCCCCAACTCGGAAGGCACCAGTCACCCATGGCCCAATCTCAGAAGTCAATGGTACGATTTGTTTTCTTAAAAGTGCACACAAGCTTAAAAGCTCTGGCGAAGAGGCATTAGAGTGCTTTCCAATACAAAAATTAAAACAGCCATGATTTTCAGTTCCATACCTTCTTCTGTAAACTGCCATCCAAATTTGCGGGAATCTTTTAAGGCTTGTCCTAGCAAAGCTGCCTGGTGCATCAGTTTTTTAGGTATACAACCCACATTTACACATGTTCCTCCAAGACCTTGGGGGAGGAGAGAAAGGAGACATAATACATATTATGTATTAATGAACACTATTCCAAAATAGAATTGCAAAGCCATGTAATAAGAAATGCCTCTTTACAAGATGTCTGTAATAAGCAGAAAATTACCCCATGAAGTTCCCAGGGGAGTAGGAGTCACATAGTCCAGCACCATCACTTTCTTATCATACTTGACAGCCTCCTGGAGAACAAATTAAACAAGACAAGTGTCCAAATATTAGAAGCTATACATGTATGAGATGTCAGCACTGTATCATACTGAAAACCTGTGTAAATTTTAATTCAATAACAATGGCTGAACTGCAAGGCCGTGGCCAGACAGTCATTAATCTTTAAGATTAATCTGTGTGCTTAGTGGAAAAGAGGGGAAAAAACAAGCATTCATCTTGATAGTTTCATTTGGTATATAGAAAGTCTTGCTAGAGAACTGATGCTCTGCTTTACATTTTATAATCTGCTTCAGCTACTCACTTGAAATCCATCTAACAATGCTTTTATCTGGTTTTCACTTCAAAAATATTTCCAGACTGATTTGATCCAACAGAAAAGCTCACAAGGCCAAATGCTGCCTTCAATTACTCCTATAAGCATCTTCCCATTCTCACTGAGATTGTATGAAAAATGTAAGTAATTTAGTCTATGCTTTTAATCCATGTATTTCATACTAATGAAATGTTTACAAGCTGACTTGACTAAAAGGCTATCCAGCTATCTTATTAGAAATGCACATCACTTAACTGCATAAAAGTTTGCCAAGAACAAGTTTCATCAGCTATCCATAGATGAAAATGTAAAAGTAAATGGAATTTTTCTGTTTGTTTCATTATTGCATTTCTGTCTTTTAATGGAAGTACACAAAATGTGATTTTCTAGGAAATTACAAAGAGCTGAGGAACGTGGTGTGAAGGTACAATGACAAAAGGGAATAATGTAAGATAATTTGACATTCTGAATAACCACAACTGGCTCATGTGCTATTAACTTGTTATTACATGGTGGGTTCTCAAAATAGTTAAGCAATAATGACAGAGGTATGGGATATGTCCTCAGGACGCACAACTGTTTTGGAAAACATCAGTAGCCTGGGTGCACAGTAAAGAAACAATAACTAAAATTGTGTTTTATGCTTAAAGCAAAGGACAAATTCCTTATTTCATACAGAAATATGTACTGAAATGCATAGTAATTAAAATAATTATTCCTTTATAGTAACCTTCTTGAAAGATCTCAAAGTGTTTTACAAACATTGGCTAGCTAAATATAATAACGTAGCTGTGAAGTTTATTTTACAAGATAAACAGAATCACAAAGAGGAAAAGTAACATGAATAGGTCTGGTCTGTACACAAAGTTTTGCCAAACTAATAGAGTGCATTTCTAATGCAATTAAACTAATACAAATCTGTGTCTAGACACCTTTATTGTTGTTAAAGAAATGTATAATCTATTTAGCTTAATTTGCTAACAGAAAAGATTAAGTCTAACCAACATAACCCAGCCTTTCTATAAACAAAAGTTACACTGGTTTAACTGAACTGATTTAGAAACAGACTTTTTATTATCACTGACAAAATTCTATGCTGAGACTGGGGCCTCCTAGGATCTAGGGCTGTGTGAAGCTTCAGTTGCTGGTTCGATTTAGAGGAGATTTGGCCTGATTCAGCAGCCAAATCTCTGAATCCGAATTGAATCAGGAGACCCATTAATCTCTCTGAATCGAATCGGAAGCCTCAGCGAGATTCAATGATTCAGCCATAGACACAGCTTTATATGTTTTTCCTACGTACCTCGAGGTGCCAGGTGCAGCCCTGAATGATGAGATGGTGGGGCAGATGGAGTGTCCCACGGAAGCACAGGAGGGGGTCCCTCACACACTTGGCGGCGGACCCAAAAGTGGACCAGAATTACTTCCAGGTCCACCAAGGAGCATGCAGGGAATCCTCCAACCCCCAGCTTGCCAACTGGTGCCTCCTGGGTCTGGAGGGGCACCCGGGGTCCCTCCGTGGCCGATCGCCAAGCTGGGATACATGGGTGACCCCCCCTGCACTCCCATGGGACGCTCCATCTGCCCCACCATCTCAGCGTTCATGAGCCACACCTGGTACCTCGAGGTACACAGAAAAAACATATAAAGCTGTGCCTGTGGCCAAATCACTGATTCTCCAAATCAGAATTGAATCTTAAGATTTGGCCAAATTGAATACGGACAGCGATCCGAATCAGCAAATCGAATCACTGTCCCCCAAAATTGGGCCAAATCCAAATCCAATACTGCCTGCTTCACACACCTCTACTAGGGACCTACTTAAGCAGCAGTAAGATGAGAATTTTTCACAGCCTAGTCATGGCACAAAGAGCCTATTTTGCAAACTGAGTATGTCCCTATATATATAACCACTATAGGAACGCTATATTCAAACTAACTACAGAACAAAGAAATATATATTTTATTAAGTATATCTGTAAATAGATCTAATTTGGTTTATAAACCACAAAGTAATTCTCACTGCTTTCACATTTATTTTCCTCAACTCATCATGTTGGTCCCAAACTTGAGCAAAGGCATAGTAAACATTATTACCATAACCTCTTGCACACAAAGCAAAAGTTAACTTATGTTTTTTAATTGTACTGCTGCAGGCTGTCATTGTTCATTCTGTCCTGTCATTCTCTCTCTTTTTAAATTAATGACCATTTGCTTCTACTGCTTCTCCCAACTTCTATATCTCACTTTATCCCTTTTACCCAGAGAAGTATAATAGTGTCTGTTAAGGAGAAGAATCATAGGCTTATTACTCATTACAATTAAGTGTCTAGCTGAATTGTCATTAATTTCATGACAAAAGTTCCTTGGCCCTCACTGAAAGCAGGGTTGGTTGATTTCAGCAATATGCTTGAATACCCTTCTCAGGATTTGATTTTATTCATTAGCCACTTATTTTAGTTGTGACCCACACCTTTACAGGGACAAAGAAATTCTTGCTGTCCAAAGCCCTCAGATTCATTGCGGTTATAGGTATTGCATAGTAAAATGGTTATCTATTCATAGACACGTGTAGTTCACTTCTAAAAAGACGCCTTCTTAAAGCATGAAAAGGAAAAACATTCCTGATTATTGATATAAAGGTGAACCACTTACTTAAGTTAAACACATTTTAAACATTTGGGGGGGTTAACGATTAGAAAAGATTAGAGATAGAGTAGATTGAGTATATAGGGACACATTCAATTTGCAAAATACGTTCTATGTGCCATAACCAAATGTGGTAAATACTCCATCATTTTCCTCCTCCATACTCTTCCGGAGGACTGGAAGAAGGCCAACGTGGTTCCCATCTTCAAAAAGGGGAGGAAAGAGGACCCAGGCAACTACAGGCCAGTCAGCCTTACCTCGATCCTGGGCAAGCTGTTCGAGAAAATTATTCTGACACGCATCCAGGAGGGGCCAGCAGGGAACGGCATGCTCAGGGGCAACCAGCACGGGTTCATCAGCGGCAGGTCCTGTCAGACCAACCTGGTGGCCTTTTACGACCAGGTCACTAAATCATTGGATGCAGGGGTGGCAGTGGATATAGTTTTCCTAGACTTCAGGAAGGCTTTTGATACTGTCTCTCAC
>NW_017729022.1:70505173-70510518 GCF_001723915.1 Gavialis gangeticus
GTGAGGTGGTGCAGGCTCCCACCCTGGGGGTTTTTAAGAGGAGGTTGGATGACCACCTTACTGGGGTCATTTGACCCCAGTGCTCTTCCTGCCATGGCAGGGGGTTGGACTAGATGATCTGCTCAGGTCCCTTCTGACCCTAGAAACTATGAAACTGAAATCTTTCAGCCAAGACTAGATACCTCTCAAAAAACTGTTTTAGTTTATGTAGTTGGCCTGCAGACAGGAATTATTGGATGCAATCTATGGTCTGTCTTATACAGAACTATATGCCCAGCATTTTCTAGCAATATCTCTCTTAGCAAGAGTTAATTCAATTCCTCTAGTCTACAGTATTCAGATATGCAGAAAAAAGATGTTCAGAATGCAGTCTGCTCAGTTATCAGTGGGTCATTACAGGGATTCCAGTTTTCTCTGATAAAAAAAAATATCCCACATTTTCCGGTTCAAAATAATAACCCAAAAATCCACATTTGTCCATGATTAAAATGAAACACCAATATTTATGTGTGTGTGTCTATTTATTAGTGGCACTTAGCGGAAACACACAGACACACACACACACGTGTGTGTGGGTCTGTTTCCGCTAAGTGCCACTAATAAATAAACACACATATATAAATATTGGTGTTTCATTTTCATTTATATATATATATATATATTAGTGGAGTTTCATTTTAATCATGGAAAAATGCAGATTTTGGAGGGGGGGGGCATTAATCAGAAAATTTGGGATTCTTTTTAATCTTCTTTTAGAGAAAACCAGGATCCCTGGTCACTAATCTGTATTTTGTGTCTCATACCTTGGCAGCAGCCAGACCTCCAGATCCCCCTCCAATGACAATTAGGTCATAGTCATAGGACTCCTGCAGGTGATTAGGTCCATTCATTTCAAGTAGTTTTTGAAGCTTGCCTTCTTCATGCGCCTGAATAGAAGCAAAATGGAGAAAAATCCTTTTACATCAAAGGCTACCCTTAGTTCTCAAAAATATGAAGTACAGTGAATACTTCCAGTGGCAAACCACTACTAGGGGAAATAAACAGATGAGTTTGGATGCTACTAATGTTACTCCTAATTATCTTTTTGGGATCTTTCATTTTGCATTGAAACTTTCTAATTCCTATTCAGATAACTCAATTTCTATATAGATACAAAAGCAAGAATGTGTTGCTTCTGAATAAGTTTGTTTAGTCTCTGAGCAATTTAGTGTTCTGCACCTAACCTACTTTAGTATTTGCTTACCCAATATGATATGATAAGTATGCACGCAACAGGACTATTTAGTATTCCTTTAAAAAGCCCCTTATACCATTTAACAACCATAGTTAGTAGTCAATAAAATTGATTTCCAAAAACTTCACAAAGGATTTAGCAAACTCTTTTTTTCCTGCAGTTTGGCACTATAATTTCATTCTGAATTCCAAAAACACGGGACCAAATACAGGAGAGTCAACTGAGGTCAACAGAACTGCACCAGGAATAAACTTGGCCCCTGCTCTCTTTAAAAGATTATCTGTTTTTATTCTGCTCTAACAGTCATCTGACTCCTGAAATGCATTTTGACAGCTGTAGTTGGCAAAGCACATTCCATTTATCTTCATACCCCTGTCTCAAAATCGGTCATTGTATTAAATTTGTGGGGCGTCATTTCAATGGGGCTCTTGACTAAGTTAAAAAACAAAGGCTTGTGCCCACAAGGCCTGCTGTCATGAATGCTTCTGGGAAAATTCAAGCTGAAGGGCAAGATCTCTAGAGGGTAAGGATCAGATCCACGGCTGGTCTAAATCAACAAAGTTCCACTGAAGATATCAAATAACTTCCCAGACTCAGAAAAGACCTCTAGAAGAGAGAAAAGAGACCTCTGTATGTTAAACTGACATGGTCTCCTAGGAAACTCTGCTTCTGTCCGAATTTTTTAGCTGCAAGTGACACCTAACTTAGTGTAACTAGGAATGATTAATTTGAGCAAGAAACATTAAAGAAACTAAAAAACAAACTAAAAGGAGTTTTCCCTATCCATTCCATTTGTTCTGTCTGCTTCTGCATTTAGCAAGAGTTTTTTATGCAGTTCTACTGTTATTTCCTACAGGTTCAGCTGATCCCCTCCCTGAGATAAAATAATTGGGAATGGCATCCCTAGAAAGATCAGCAAATGTCCATCATAGAAACTTCCTTTTCAGAATCATGTTGTGGGGAAAATGAGGTTTCAGCCCCATTTGGTAAGGACTGAAGAGCCTGCCTTAAAAGCCATGGGCAGCCCAGAATCTGTGTTGAACTAGGATATTTCCAAGAGAGGTCCCATGCCCACATGTGAATACACCAGTTCGGACTCCTGATGCACTGCCCTGATGCACCCACCCTCTCAGTTCAGCTCCAACTGAGCCATGTTGTCATGACCTTTGGCCATGGGTACCCTTAGATATCCTAAAGGTGGGGGTGAGATAAAGGGCTTCACAGATGACATGGAATAGTAAATAATTTTATATTATCAGAGGAGGAATGATAAGCAATCTTTTACACCCATTATCTTCTGCACAGACCCAACAGAGAAGACATGGCCTATACTCAGTCAGTGGGTGATCCCTTCTTTTGCTTGTTTCTTTCATATCACAAAGAGAGAAAAAAAATAGATAAAAATCCAGCAGAGAAGCTGCAAACACTGGCAGAAAAATTCAGGCGCAAGAGTAACACCTGAAATTTTTTAGAAGTTGTCCCCTTAAAGCAATTCACTACTTTAATTATATGTCATGCATAGTTGTGTTGATTTGCCTGTTTGAACTACACAGAGATGTTACTTCCATTGTGAAAGTACATAAGAACACATGTAATAAAGAAACATTAAATACATACTAATATGCAAAACAAAACCAGGAAGTAAAGACTAAATAGCTACAGCCACATCCTACCCCAAAACACAGTATACAAATAGCATGTTAATTTCTTCATAAGGTAGCATTTATATCACAAATCATTCAAGCATCCTTTTCCCCCAAAACCCTATGTCAATTATCATTCAGTCAGAGTACCAGCTCTTCACAGAGTCAATATTCACCTTACACAAAATACCCTAGTACCAGCCTGCCTCCCACACTGAACAGACCTGATGTTCAAACAATGCATTGGGGAGGGATGAAAATGCCTCCTTAGTTAAGGTTGGAAGTAGTTTTCCCATTATACACTAGATTTTCAGCCTGCTAGCCTCAAGGCAAATCAACATCTCTTTACTTAGGCCTTGTCTATGCTAGGAACACTTTGCTCACTTAGCTATATTGGTCTCCCAAGAGAAATAAGCTGCACCAGCAAAAATGTAGATTAGTTGGTATAACTGCATCCACTGTGGAATGAATTTGAAAATCTAAAAGCCAAGATGAATAGAAGATCCTGGGCTTTGTATTACACAGAGTTCTAAAGAAAAAGAGGGGGTAAATTATTAAGCAGGTTACAAATAGAGATGAAAAACACAATAGTTTAACATCGACTGAATGTAAAGGAACTGTCAGAAACTGAAAGGAAGAGAAGAAAAGAACACAAGACATTTCTGTGGGCACTGACTTAAATTAGGGAAGCACAAATGGTAAAAGATAAAAGCTGTCTTTATATTTTAGGGGACTGCTCTATATTTAAATGTTATTTGATAAGTTTGGTTTGTTAATAAATAGTGTTAAAAAAAACCCTGCATCCACGGTAGGGGCCCAGCTATGTGAGTCTGAGATCATGCCTCGTCACTCCCTGAACCAATGCAGTTATGCTAATAAAAGATCAGTATGTATACCTGGCCTCAGAAAATGACATTTCAACCCATTAAATATTTCTTTCTAATCATAAGCACCATCTTAAAATGGAAATGAACCCTAGAAAACATCAGCGGTGTCAACAGTATTGTGCGTATCCAAATAACTAACTTGCAACCTGAAAAAACTGTACAACATCAGACTGAATTCCCCTTTTGCAACATAGGGCTTTACTCAGGTTCCAGTTTTTTGCTTCTGTCTGAAAAGCTTGAAAAGGAGCATTTATTCTACTGGCAATATTCTGTTTCACACTGCCCCTGTTTATAAAAACTACATTTTAAATTAAAGTGTGCTATTTCTCTCCATCCCTCATGCTTCTAAAACCCATCCTTTTGTTTGGTTGATGGAGATGGCCCTGTGTGAGGATGGATACAAAACAAGCTACCAAATGACCAGCAAGCATTATTGCTGAAAGAAACATACACTGCAAGAAGAGGTTCTAGTACAGAGGCAGACAAAACACAGCCCGCAGCCACATGGGTCCGAGCCCTGCCCGTTCACTCCTGGAACAGCCCACACTGTGCTCATGCTTGCACCTGCCCCATGCCTGCCAACGGCCCGACTCCAACCCCAGCCCCAGCCCCAGCCCCAGCCAGAATGCACAGCTTCCCAGTGGGGTTGCTCCCACTGCTGCTGCAGCTGCCCAGGTACTGCTTGGCTCCCTCTGCCTCCATCAGCTCTTCCTCCTCCTCCAGCCCCCGTGCTGCGCCACCCTGAGTATCCAGGAATATGGGGAAGCAGCAGTGGGGATGCATGCCAGGTACCACATGCCCAGCCAGGCAGAGGAGAAGCTACAGCTGGGCAGCTCCTGCCCCAGCACATGGGGCTCCAGCTCCTAGTTACTTTTCAAGAGGCAAAATGGGCCTGGCAAAATGAGCAGCAACCTGTGGGTGGCCAAATGGGTAGAAGGCAGCTATGAGTCAGAGCCCCATGCATAGAGGAAACAACCTCTCAGCTGCAGTTTCCTCCCTGCCTGGCTGGGCATGTGTGTCTGGCATTTATCCCCACAGCTGCTGCCACTTCCCCGTGCTACCTACTTCCCCTGCTGCACTCCTCTGGGCTGGAGGAGGAGGAGCCACTGGAGTCACGGAGAACCGAGCAGTACCCGGGCAGCTGCAGCAGTTCTCCTGTGTGCACTGGCAGGGCAAGAGCTAGGGTCTTTGGCAGGTGTGGGTGGGAGCACATCAAGGGCTGCCCAGAGCAGGAGCAGGTGGGGATCACCCCATGCAGAAGCCCCACTGGGAACTTGTATGCACTGCCTGGGGCCAGGACCATTGGCAGGTGCAGGCAGGCAGTGTGGCATGGGTTACCCAGGGCTGGAGCAGGCGGGGCTTACCCCCATGCATGGCACCATGGGCTGGATTGGGTAGGCAGACACACCAATCCCTACTCTGCACCACCTGGGCAAGCTCTGCTGCACAAGCCCCCTGCCCCCCACTCCTCTCCCATCACACTAGGTTGGCTCCCAGGATCTAGTGCACAGGCAGCCCCTCCACACACATGCCCCTCTTTTACACACACACACCACACACACACACACACACACACACAAG
>NW_017729022.1:70515518-70524787 GCF_001723915.1 Gavialis gangeticus
CTGCCCCCCACTCCTCTCCCATCACACTAGGTTGGCTCCCAGGATCTAGTGCACAGGCAGCCCCTCCACACACATGCCCCTCTTTTACACACACACACACACACACACACACACACACACACAGAGCCTCCCCACCCATCTCCCCCACACACACCCACCTACATTGCACACCCAACTCCCCCACACACCCAATATATAAGAGTAAGACTTTATTTCTAGCTATTATGCAATTGCCTCTAAATATACCACTCAAGAAAACAAATCCGGACAAAAATATTCTTTTGAAATAAAAATAAAATGTATTGTCGTAGAAGTTTGATCATTAGTATATAATTTTTTTATTTATAATTTGTTAAAATGATGTCTTCTGAAAGATTTGTGCATGCAGTCCTCAATTTACTCATTAAGTGACTCACCAGCCAAAATAATTGACCACCCCTGTTCTACTACGTACTTTGGGGAAAGTTTTGAGACCATTTTGTGTAAGCCATGCTATTATTTTTTCTTTAAGAATAATGTTTTTTGCATCATATACATTAAAAAGGTTCTCAAACTCGTGATAGTTTCAGAGAAGCTAATGGAGAAAGCATTTCATGAAAATGTTTTAAGAGTATTGGATCATTCTTTTCTGATTAGTGTCCACAAAGTGTTTCTTTGCCACCGCTCTGTCCCTAAAGCCCACCCTGATATACTTGAAGCTGTTCCCCATCTAGCAATATTGGATGCATGTTTACCATCTGTAAAACCTGACTGTGACCCCAGGTTAAGATACATCCCTCCTGAGCTACTTAATGTTAAAAGAAAGTCTGCATCTATATCAAAAATATTTTCAAATGAAAAAAAAAAACAAACCCAAAGGTATTTTTGCCTACCTTTAAAGTTTTGCTATAGTCTCCTATTTGCTGTTGTTGCACAAATACAACTGGTACTGAAGTTTCCAAGGTCAGTTGATACAGTGCTTCTTGCAGCTTCTGTCCATTCTCTGTAATATGAAGTATGAAAGAGTCTGTGATGTCTTCCTTTATGAAGGCTGCCACTGTGAACTGAAATCACTTAGAGGTGTGGCCTTCTGTTTCACAAGAATTGTAGTCTACTTCCTCATGAACTGCATGCCTGTTTCAAGGGAATGTTTCCCAGGGCAAATGATGAGTCATTTGCAAAGTTAGGATGACTTGCTTTATTTCTGTTTTTGAGGAAATCCTATAAAGCGATCAGCTAGAATTTCAGTACCCCCTGCCAGAGTACCACTATATTTGGGAAAACGCAAGGAAATTAGATATTCTGTGATTAAACTTTTAACCTTCAGTTTTAAAGGAAAAATATGACTATTTACCTTTTTGCCTCAGCATAACAGAAAAAGCCCTCTCACTAGTAGTTTTTCATGCTAACATTTGATGAAAACTTCTTTAAAATGTTGTTAGTATTGAAGCAATGTTGTAAGTGTGATGGTCCAGGAAATACGTGAGAAGTAAGAGTTTGTGGGCGACATCTTTATTGGACCAACTGCATGGTTGGGATAAATTTAGACAAGTTCTTGGGCATCAGAGTACCCTTCCTTGCTATACCTAAAAACTTGTCTAACCTATGCCAACCATGCACCTGGTCTAATAAAAGATACTGTCCACAAAAACTCTTGCCTCCTGCATTCAAAGTTTTGTGTCATTCTCTTTTAATTGCTTCCCTCAAAACTTTTCCTTCAATTTAATTTATTGATGTTACAGGCACTGTTTGCTTCACGTAAGTTCAAATTCAGAAACCATTTCTACTATGAAGGGCTACGTGTTATCCTGTGATTCAGTTTCCTACTGGAAAGAAAGAAAATTTCATAGGATGAAAGTCAGTTTTGGGGAGCATTTTTTCAGAAGACTGGGCAAAAGTTGTCATGCATCATTGTGAAAAATCTGCCCACAGAAAAGCTCTGTATAACACATTAACACAAATAGACAATTGTATTTTCTAATCATAGAGATTTATGACTTGGCACAGCACTGAAAGGAAAAAAAAAAAAAAAATCAAGGTCTGCATGCACAACTGGGAGTCTGTCACTTTTTGTGTCCTATTACAAGTTCTTACTGACTTTTCCTGTAACCTTGACTAACCTACATAGACCTCAATTTTCATTAGGAAGAGGAGCGTACTATTCAATTGGACAAATACTATGCTTATTTAATGTTTAATATGAAGTGCAAACTCTAATATTCACATGCAGAGGGCTAGGAAAACACTTATCATTAGTCTGTGCACATACATCAGGTCAAGAGCCCAGACAGTAAAACAGGGGCAGGCAATTATTTTGGGCAGAGGGCCGCTTACTGAGTTTCGGCAAGCCATTGAGGGCCACATAACAGGCAGCCCAGGGCAGATTAATATTCATTTTCTAAATATTTAGGAGCCCCACGGGCTCGATAGAATGGCCTGGCGGGCCACATCCGGGCCCCGGGCTGCATTTTGCCCACCCCGGTAGTAGAAACACACCTGTACACACAAATACAAAAGGGTAGGCTTACTGTAAACTAGGCCTCAACCTTGCTACTTCAGTTTTCTGCTCTGTAACCAACTGGTAACACTTACCTCAAGGGTTTTTTTTTTTGAAAAATAAGTGTTTAATAATGGTAAAGTGCTCTGAAGATGAAAACTCATTACAAATATTGATACTTAATAATTGCCTAGAATTGAAGTCTTAACATATTTTAATATGGGGAAAAAGAAGAGTAGGAACCAATACATATCTTTGGAAAGTGAGGACACAGATTTTGAACACTAACTATAATTTGTACGAGACAGAACATTTTCCCCAATGCACTACCAAAAAACCTCAGCCTTCTGTGGACACCTAAAACACATGAATCTTCCCATCCCATTCCTTTTAAACAACCTCAAGAATGCTCACCTAAAACTATGCTCTTAAATTTGACAAAGACCTATTGGCTGGTCAAGACAGATCTTGTATAAATACTCTAGTTACCTCAGATAACTACCAGTAGATCTTTGTCATAAATTCATAGCCTTAACCATAGCCCAAAAACCCCAGGGCAGCCATAAAAGCTGGCAGAAATTTAAAGAGTTGTGTGTGCGGGTCATGAATGTCAGAAGCCTCTCCCTTGCTGCACTGGGCAATCTGCCAGAGACAGAATGACAAAGCAAAAAAGTAGTTCTGTACATGTTAGCTCTTGCAAATGCTCGGTACAATCTCTTTCATTAACGGTAATTACAACAGCCCACAGTTTGTGAATCAATATTTTTTTCCACAAAGATTAACAGACCCTTTCAGGGCAATACCTATAAATGGACCTTGAATCTAACATGTAGATTTGGATCCTTTTCTGAAACAGATGTCATTTGAGACAATGTTCACAGCTGGTAAGAATCAGTGCAACTTCAATGAAATCATATTAATACACCCACCAACTAAAGATGTAGTCCAGAACAGTTTAGAAATTCCAAGAAAAGCTTATTGGGACAAAAGGTTAAGTTGCATGTGGCAACCTCTAATTAATATTAAGGAAAATCTGAAACTGCTTTTCCTCTACCACCAATCACTAAACATATGTTCATGTTAACATCACTGTGGGACAGGTTATGGCCTTAAAAACATGACCTTGTCCTGGGTGAGTAAAGAGGGAACCATGCAGCAATTCATTCCACCCAAATTCCTCCTGGTGCTCCTAGAGCAAGTGAAGCAGTTTGCTCCCCTTTAAAACGGATGCAGCATGTGCTGTTGGTCCTGTATTTCTGGACAAATCTTCTGGGCCCAGCAGATAAGGGATGGAGCCCAAGCCCCATTGCAACTTCTGAGCTACCACAGGGTAGACAGAGGCTGTTTCTGCTAAGGGAAGCAAAAGGTAAGTTCATACAAGGAACTGGCCCCATACCCCACACCCCTCCACAGGGAACCAGGTAGTATCTGACTTTATTAAAAGTACCAAACTACCTATGGTATTATTTAAAATCAAATTAAAATGCAAAATGAACAGTAAAAGGGAAAAAGGGCTCATCTACCCAGGGAAATTGCTTGGAATTGCTTTTCCATAGCAGGCTCCTGTAGGGACACTCTTATTCTGCACTATGCCTTTGTATGCTGTAGTCCATTTTGAAACTGGAATCAGCTGAACTGCAAAAAAGGCACACCTAATATGGAATAAGAACACTGAAGAAGGAGGTTGGTGTGAAAGAGCTTTTGTGATTTAAAACCACAAACCTTAGCTTATTTTGTGGGAGCTTCCTTGTACGTTCAGGTCCTAACATGCTGAAGTCCTGATTCTCATTTACACTAAGGCCACATCTCAGAAATGCTGGAATGGAGACAGTGGGGCACCCAGCTTCAGATGCAGGAGAGTGAGGACCTCACCCCCTGCCATTGAAGACACTGTCGCTATGGGGGAAGAACTCAAGGAGGCCAGCATCTAGGAAGTTAACCTCCTCACCTGCCCCAACAGCTGTTATTTTGCTGCTGAATTCAGGGTTTTAAATTGCTGCCAGCTGTGCTGACACCTCCTTCCAGCAGCAAGTGAGGTGGGGTGAGACTGAGAAGCGAATTCCTAATCAGGGCACAAACTCTACCACCTACACGTCTGGTAGGCAAAGTAATTATTTCAGAATTGAGTTGCTTTTATTCTCAAATGGAGTGCCCATGTGGAGAAAGATTTCCAAGTACCTATTGGAGAGAAGGCACAAGTGTAGTAGGCATATATCCTTAAGATATGCATTGCCCAGCTCTAAGAACTGCATTTCAGGGCAAAGGTCTTTGCTGACCTAGCTAGGAATCTGCATATCACAAGGCAGTAAGTGCAATCACCCATTAAGTCAATGTCAACAAAAGATAACCTTGCTTCAGCAAGATTTTTGATAAAATAATTTGATTGGAAAAGTAACTGCCATGAGGACTTTAAGAACAAACACCTCACGCTATAACAATTGTGTGCTTATGCTACTTCCTTTACACCAATCTTTTGGTTTCTTGGTGATACCAGTTGTATCATCTCAGACTCCAAGAGATTTGGGGTCAATGGGCCAATTCAATTCAATTCAATTCATTACGGATTCTGGCTAAATGCCATGTTCCCAAAGATGACACAACACACACATGCCCATAAAACGGTCAATGGGCCAAATTCAGAGACATGGATGACTTGATGAATCAGAATGCCACATCTTTGACCCCGTTAATGTCATTTTGTTCTGCTGGAGCAAAGTAAAGTGGCCTCAAAAAGGCCAAAACAGGCAGGTTTTTTGGGTTTATATCACTGGTTCTTGCACCCAAGACATTTCAGGGGATGCAGGTCAAGGCTGGATTGAATGGGGTCACAATACAGCTACTGATCCCTGGTCATTGTTGCTTAAAACAACTTAAATTAGTGTATCCCCGTGGCTACTCTAACCTGTGCCAAGGGCCAATTTAACTTTTGACTCCCCCTGGATCACAGGAAGTATAAAGGTAACTTAGAGTCATATTTGTCTCTTGGCACAATCAAAGACTGAGCCTGGAACAAACAAGTCAGGAAATCTAATACAGTCTAAATTTGGTCTAATTGAAACATGACAAATAAAAGTAACCATCTGGATACCATTTGGTACTGTAGTTTTAATTTGCTAGACAAAGGTAACTCTACAGTTCTCAGGAAGAAACGAAACAATTCACAGATTTCACAAGAACATCTCTTTACCATAACTGACAGATAAGACTGGCCTTAGAAGCAGACAAGGAGGAAGTAAATCACAGGAAATATTAAGAAAGACTGAGTTATTTACAGCTTGTCACTAGCTTTTCTTTGCATACAAGCAACTCAAATGGAAATAAAAAAAGCCTTACCAGTTTGGTCTAGTTCAAGTGAAAAGTAGGGAACTTTCATGGATTTGAACAGCTCCTTCACCTACATAAAACAGAATGCATAAATATTAATAGAAAGATACATAAAAGTGAAATCTCTCTTTTCACCCTCTACTGGAGCATCTATTACCCTCCAGTAAGAGGATAATCTATATTATTTTCATCTGGCCACTGAGAATCTTCTCACAAGAGGCACTATAGCAAAAAGGGTAGGGAATAATTTCAAAATTTGGGGGACTTTTTCCTGATTCTGCTACAGTCTCAAATCAGTGGCTTTAGGCAAATCATTTAGAATCTGATTTTCAAAGGTGTTTAGGTGCCTAACTTCTGCTTAAGGGCCTAATTCCCATTGAAATTATTTTGACAGGAGTTAAACGCGCCTAAACATCCTTGAGAATCTCTCTTGGACTGACTGAGAACCCTTTACTCCCATTAGAGAGAATTTACTTGCTTAAGTGATCCCACTGACTTGTCTTAAGCACCATATGCCAATAAAGTAAATTAGAACAGTTCCAAAGTTGTTCTAAGTCATGCTGATGCTGACATAAATTCTACCCTGATGATGGCATCAGGAAACTGTAAATTGCTCTCTGGAATTCTTCTCCACTATGTTCACCTGCCTGAGGCAAATTGAACTCAGGGACAAACTGGATCACATCACTTTGATATGTCCTCTAAATCCCATTAAAAACCAGCCCTATTGACTTAAAATTGGCAAATTAAAGCCCAATGTAGACTTTTGCTAACATATTCAAAGTTAATTTGACAAGAATGACAACTGCAATTTCTCCCTTCTCTCATCTAGTGAGAAGGCTGCTGGAAAGCTTATTCTTCCAGCCTGTCACTTCGATCATGTCATTCCCCTCTCTACATCTGTCAGCTCCCCCTTTTAATCGCATCAAATGTAAGTGACCTGCTCTTACTTTCCCACCCCTTCCTTACCATACTTATAAATGTCTCATTTAGTATATAGAAGAGGACTCCTGCCTCAAATTAGCCCAGTATGCCTGCATCTACCACCCACTTTTTCAAAAATTTTAAAGGGTCCCCTTCATGCTGAAGTACCATCAACCTCTGGTCCTTAACACTTTAAAATAACTCCCTGTAACCATCTGCAAAACTACTTTGTTATTTTCCTTCAAATCCCTATTTAAAACTATTCTTTTCTGCAATTCCTCTGCAGCATACCAGAAGCCAATCAGTTGTCAAGACCACTGCCTGTCATGCTGACCATTATCATTTCATTGTTTCCTTGTACTCCCCCTTTTGTCTGCTTCTATGTGCTTCCTTAACTTATCTTCAGAATGTAAGCTGTCAGTGACAAGGATCATCTTTCTCTTTCTGTGTTAGTATCATGTGTGACATAATGAGATCCTGGCCCACGATGAGGGTTCCTAGACATTGTAATAATATAAATAACAAATTTAAGTATTAAAATAAGGTGTACATTAAATATGACACCATAAAAAGAAAGGTGATCACAAAAGTTCAAAGTGCCATTTAACTTCTTCCCTACTGTTAACAGATTGCCATCAAACCAACACTTTGGAAAAATAAGAAGTTTATTCTACCCTTACCACCACCCCTACCCCATCACCCGTGCCGCTTTTCTTGTGGCAAGTTAGGAAGTTTTTTATGTTTCAGGCATTGTGCCTGCTAGTTGTGTGACAGGGTTGTTTGCAAAATGTTTAAGAACAGGTTAAACAAAAACTTGTCCAGAATGGTTTAGATAGGGATGATCCTGCCTTGAATAAGGGGGGGGGGGCACTAAATGAACTCCCAAGGTTGCTTCAAGACCTACTTTTCTACACTTCTATACTTTACCTATCCATTATAAAGTTTCATTTGACTACTCACTACAAGAAGTAAAGTGCCATAATATAATTGTACAGGAAGTCCGCCATTTATGTTTCGCAGTTACAATGCTTATAAATTAACACCCTACTTCAACTTTATGACGTCAGTTTCAACGTTACAATGCTTGATCTGATACAACGCCACTCCAGCAAACAAGTTCACTGTGTCACTCATCTCCCTGGAGAACATCTGTCCAAACTTCCTTAGATACTTTCTTTAAGAAAGCAGACAAGACTCCAGAAAAACCTGCAGCCAAGATTCCCAAGAAGCCTCCAGCCAAGAACTCTTCAAAAAGTCCAGCAAAGTCACCTCAAAGAAGTCCTTCCAAATCAATATGATTGCTATTTACAATATAAATACATTAATGTAGCTATATTACTCATCTATAATTGATCAAGTACAAAATTCTGGGGTATTTTTAGTGAAAATAGGGTATCAGGCCTTGGTTCAGGAACCAATCCCTCATTTATAACATTATTTCTTATGAGAAAATTGGTTCCGAGTTACAACATTTAGACTTAAGAAACGGTTTTCAGGAACCAATTGTGTCATAAGTCCAAGGACTGCCTGTACTGTACTAGCACTATTTAGTGGCTTTTAAGGCCTTAGGGCCTTATACTTCTCCAATTAAAGTGAAGCTTTACTTGAATGGAAGCATGGTTGGCCTCTAAAATGGATTACTTGAGTTCACATTCACTTTAAAATAAAACAGCTGAGCTTTAATATGGATCTTTTGCCAATGGAGATCTGGCCTTGAGGCTAATATTAAAATGCCCATCACCTTAAAAACATTATTTATTAATTTGAAATAAAACTTGTTCTTCTTTGAGACCATGTGAACTCCCTCTTTATCACATACATTAGAACAAAAGTGTGCAATTAATGGGTAAGTGGCAAGGATTTTTGTGAGTGATATCTTTTATTGGACCAAATGTATACTTGGGAGGGATACAGACAAGCTGTCAGGTACCAAGTACCCTTCCTGAAGTCTGAGAAAAAAGCAGAAACTGATTGAGCTAAACAGCAGATAAAACAAAGGCCTATGCAAAGCTATAGGTAAATAAGAGCACGATAAAAAGATGTTATCATTAACATCACTCCAAAACTACCACAACTAATGTGGTACACACACATAGGAAGTTTATTACAAGAGGCAATATATGGAGGCGTGAATTTTCTCCTGTGAACTTCTCGACCTGATAAGTGTGAAACAAGTTAGCCATGCTTGAAAAGCACAAGCTGTCAGCTTTTAAAAAAATAATAATCCTCAATTAATCAAACCAAATGGATACCTGAAAAGGGTAGAAACTAACAGAAAAGGGTAGAATCTGACAGTCCTATTTCCTACCAAGGCAAACTACATAAATTAGGAACTTTTAAAGAATCCCCAAATAGTAGAGCAATGCAATTACAGAACCAAGGTGAAGTAGGAACACTGAAAGAAGAAAAAAGGGTGCAGACAGAAATGCAGCTCCCCACTGTAACTCACAGCACTTTGCAGGAATCATTTTGAATTACAACAATCCCCTGGACCAAACAGAATTTCACTGCTCATTCTGTAAGGGGGGGGGGGGGGGGAAAACCG
>NW_017729022.1:70524989-70529078 GCF_001723915.1 Gavialis gangeticus
GCTGCTGACTACAAGCCCGCAGCCAGTTTCCCTTAGCAATGGCCCTTCCTCCCTCCAAGCCTGTCCCTGTTTTCAGAAGGGGTGGTGGGAAAAGGAGCAGAAGGAGCTAGTTTTAGGGGGTCCCCAAGCCAACACTGGAGGATGGGGTGGATGAATTGGAGCCCCACCTCCAGTGAAGGCTGAGAAAACTCCAGACTGAACTCCCTCTGCTCCTTTCCCCTCCTCCCATGCTGAAAATAGCTTGGAAGCTGGGAGGCAGGCAGAGACAAGTTACAGAAGATGCTATGTTTTGAAACATCTTCATGAGGGTTCAGATTTTTGCAGGATTAGGCCCTTTTTAAGCGTTTTGCATCTGTGAACTTCTGTTTGGTCACAGGTGTAGAGCACTTCCAGGGGCCAGATTGGGCAAAAATTGTCGCTTCTGTCTTCACCCAAAAGATACTTCACTGGAGTAAGAAATTTCATATTACACTTTTGAGCAAAAGCCCATGGAAGCAAATAGGAAAAAAAGCAATCTAGGATTAGGAACTAATGACAGCAATAGTATAAAGAGACAGATCTAGTCTTTACAGTTTCATTTTAGGTAGAGAACATCTAAGATGGCCTGGTAAAGCAGTTCAGCATACACATGAGTCTCCAGCAGAGGCTTAAGTACATCCCATTAAAATAAGTGCAATTTAAACAGTTTAGGTACATGCTTAAATACTTATACTGAGAGCCAAGGTCAGGACTAGGTATTTGTCACCGAAAACACACTGAGTAGCATCTGCAGGTAGGGTCCACCCACAGAAGAGAAACTGGACAGATCCTTTATGTGGAAGAAAAAGAATTAAAAGTTTTTGAAAGGGAAAAGTAATAGAAACCAACATTCAAGACTGTAATCCTGCATATGTCTCCAGGAAGGTGGATTTATGACAGCCAGGCTGAAAAGGCATCCAGAGAAATCAAGGAAACAGAATTCATAAGGCATGACAAACCCTGTACCCCTCTGCTGGAAAACTTAAAATATTACCTTAGTACTAAGACTGCATGTTGTGTTACTGAAGATCACCACAGTGTTTTTATCTATGTAGGACTGTATCTGCAAAATCAATTCTGCATCTTTACTTTTAGTACTGGATTTAGTGCTATCTTCTGTTCTGGAAGCTGTAATGGCTCTCCCATTGTTTGTATTCTGTGTTACTTGATGAAAATCTTCTTTTGCTATAAGAAATAAAAACAAAGTGGAGTAAGCAGAGACAGAATTGCAAAATGGTTTGTGATAAAAGTAACACCCTGATAAAGAAATACAGATGAAGTTAAATCAATGACTTTTTTTTAAAAGTTTAAATAAAAAGGAAATCTAACGTTAGTTACCTCACACTTCATTTCATTGCTCTCTATGCTCCCCCAGCCAACATCAAGCAAAGTTGAATCATAGCCTCCTTCCTGAACCAATAAAAGTCAATGGTGAAATTCCCATTGACTGTAATTGGGGCCAGGAACTCACTCCACATCTTGTTATGGATAACCCTGCAGAAACACATTTTTTTCATGCAAAACATGGCTGTGGTCCAGATCTTCCACTTGGATTTGTCTAGGAAGATCCAGCATCCTTGTGGAGTCTCATTAAAAGGGTCTACCTATGCAGATCTTATTGCAGAATTGATAACTATTGTCTAAGCATGAAACTTCCTAGATAGTCTTCTACCTTCAACGTACTGTTTTTCCTACACAGCTCTGGGATGTTTTCAATGAGGAATTCAGGGATTTAACCATGCTGCTCTAATTAGTGCTACGGGGGATATGTTTTGAGAGGTAAATAAAGCATATGATAATCTGAAATGTTTCCTAAGTTTTCACAATATAAGTCACACAAGCCTACTACAGAATAAGACTGTGGCAATTAATTTAATAGTTCATAAACTTCAAATTATACCTTTTCTTACTTACAGTATTTACTACTAATAATATTTCAGTATTTTTAACATTTCTGTCTCCCATTCTATTTTACTGTAAACTAAATCAGCCTAGTTAAAATAAACAAATATAGAAAAGTTATGGCTCTTTACTATAATATCAATAGTTTAAAAAAGTTTCTTATAGTTATTAAAACCATAATCTAGTAATAACATAAGTAATTTTAGTACAGTGTTTTCCATTTTAGTTGTACTAATATATGCATGCAATATATTTGTATAGAAATAATATAAAACAAATTACAAATTTAAAAAAATGCAAATCATTATACTACCAAACTTTCTGTGATCTATTGGATGTAGCCATTACAAAGCATTTTCATCCAACTATTAATTTCAAAGCAAAGTCAGTTTCAGCATGACTTGTTATAAGATGATAAAAGTATCGCGCATATATATAATTATAGAAGCATGACCAAGATGGCCTACGCAAATGAAGTGGCGAGTCCGTAAACTGCAGTGTCACTTGTCTGAGATGATCTGCATACCTGGACTTCCTGTATTGCCACTTGGAATTATTGTGGTCACTACGGAAGCTATCATAATAATTAATATATACAACATCTTTCATCACAGTGTTTTGCACAGGAGGTGAGTTCTATTAACCTGATATTTATAAGTGGGAATCCTGAAACAGGGTGACAAAGCGATTTGCACAAGGTCATCAAGCAAAGCTGAAAACAGAATCCTGATCTCTTGAATCCTAATCCATTGCTCTGTTCACTAGCCCACACTGACCCCAACACAACTGAAATTACTGAATTATTCCCAGACTGTCTCAATTTTCCAGGTGTGGATTTTAGTCGCACAGAATATTAAAAATAAACACAGAAGACTGTTCTTCACAGAAGTAACTACAATCAAACATGTATCAGAAGTGCACGTGGTCAAAGGAAGCCTGGCTTTCCTAGGTGGAGTAACCAGTATGTATAGGATGACTGTAGGGGACAACGTGAAACCTGGGCACTGCATGCCCATGATCCTTCCACTCTGCCTCAGTGCCCCACATTTGGATGCTCATTTTAATTTTCCCTGGTCAGCTGGGACCAGCTGCCAAAATCCAGGACTGTCCCAGCCAATCTAGAACCCTAAATATGCAAGAAAGCATTTGAGGCATGGGGTCACGTTTTTAAAAGTATTTATGCCCCCAACTCAGGAACTGGAGCTACCTCTGACCTCAAAGTAAGGGAGACAATACTTCCATAGCCTTTTCAGGTGAGTCTGTCTAAGAGAGGGCAAACTCAACATCAACTCCAAGCAGTCCAAGTTTATGAACCTTGGAAGGGTAACCAAAGCAGGGTAGAATTGCTGATATCCTAACAGTCCAGCAAGCCACAGCATAGCATTCTAATCTGTTAGATAGGGTGGATTCACCTAACAAGTCACTGGACCCAAAACTTATTACAAAAATAGTACAGTAAACCCAAGTAATACGCCTGGATTGCAATCCAAGACTTCCCAAGCCTAACAAACTGAAATAATTATGGATAATGATCAGATAGCAGTTAAAACATACTATATGCATTGTAAGTTGGAATATTAGAACTCTCTTTGCCCCAGAATGGATTAAACTATTAGTATATGAATTATGGAAGTTACAAATTTCTCCTGATGCTATAGAGAAGCTAAATTTGCAAGGTGCGTCATCATGAGCAGGGATCCAGGTTTTGTTTCTCACAGAAAAAGAGAGAAAAATATGGATTTCCCTCTTTACCTGAAAAAAACGTGGATTTCTCATTTTAATGGAAAAGCACATGGATTTTGCACTTTTGCAAAGAGCCCTCTGCAGACTGGCAGAGTTCCAGCTTGCAAGGGGCTGGGGAACAGGAGGAGGGTGGTCAGGCATGGGGCGCCATATGCATGTACATGCACATGGCCCCAGGCAGCCTAGAGAGCAGCTCCTGCAGGTAAGTCTGGGGGGGAAGAAAGGTGAAGCTAAGGCCCCCATAGGGAGGAAGTAAGTTGGGCAGGGTTGGGGCTGCTTCCCAGCTAGGTGGTCCATGAGGCCTGGGGCCAGAATGCACAGCTGCAGGACCCTGGCAGGGAACAGGACAGGGTTCCAGCAGAGCTGTGGGGCTGTGAGGGGAGTAGTGAGGGGCACCATCAGGGCCGAGAGGCTGGGGGGGGGGGG
>NW_017729022.1:70529988-70535653 GCF_001723915.1 Gavialis gangeticus
ATAGGTATTTAGAATTTATTTTATTAGTGACTGAGACACTGGTAAGCTTCCAAACTGCTTTAAAATTGTAGATATATCAATAAAACATTGTGTTTAATTGATACCTACATATATAGTGGCATTTCATTTTAATCACGGATTCTGGGGTTTCTAACAGAGAATCTGCAATTCTTTTAATAAAGAAAACCAGGATTCCTAGCCATTAGTGGCAATCCTTTGATTCGAGGATGATCTCTTATCATGGTTCACTGATGGCTTCACTTGAGGTGACTTCAGAGTCCAGTCCTTGAGCCACAGACCCAACTGCAGAAGTTGCAGGTCTTTTTGAAGAAGATAGGCCATAGGTCAGGATTTCTCTCTTTTTCCTTCCTCCACTCTCCTTTGTTTCAAGGGTGACACACTTTACCTCGAAATGAGCAGCCACTTGATTGAATTTGCAGTGCCATTAGACCTGGTCAGCAACCAGCTTCTCCCAAGTCTTGATACTGGCATCCGTTTTCTTGAGGTATGCCTTCAGTGTGTCCTTGCAGCATTTCCTCTGGCCACTGTGAGTATAATACTTGTTTTGGGAGTTCAGAGTCAGGCACCCAAACACAATGTCCAGTCCAGCAAAGTTGGAGCCTAAGGATCCCAACTCAGTGCTGATAACACTGGTTTCAGCAAAGATGCTAGTGTTCGTGCAGTGATCTTCCCATCTGATGTAAAGGATTTTCTAGTGGCATTGTTGGTGATGCCTCTCCAGGCCCTTGGGATGATGACAGTAGGTCATCCATGTTTCACATCCATAGAGGAGAACGGAGATGCTGACTAAATTGCAGACCTCAATCCTGGTGTCTTTCTGGAGAATGCGATGAATAAAGACATGCTGAAGAAATTTCCCAAAGGAAGCACTTGCAAACTGGATACTGTGCTGTATCTCCTCATCAATGGTCACTCTCTGAGAGAGGTGGCTGCCAAGGTAAGGGAAGTGCTTGACTACTTCCAGGGTCTTTCCCTCAATGGTAATTTGGGGGAAAGGGGTCACATTCATGGTCCAGGGCAGGGAAGGCTAATAGAGCATTTTAGCTTTCTCAATGTTGAGAGAGAGACCAAATTTTGGTGGGCTTCTCTGAAAAGATCCAAGTGGTCTGGAGGTTTTCCTCAGTGTACACAAGGATGACTCAGTTGTTGGCATATTGAAGGTCAAGGATGCTTGTTTTGAGTACTTTGGTCTTTGACCAAAAATGTCCCAGACTGAAGTCCTCCGTCCATTTGGTAGTGTCCGTTGCTTGATTTTTTTATTTTATTTTATTTTTTTAAGCAAAATGTTTCGTGTTCCAAGCCAAATCAATTCCAAATCCATGAGTCACTCAAGAACCATATTGGCCCTACTACCAGAAAACATCCTCCACCCCCACCTGGGGCTTCAGATGTTTCCAAATCATTTGGCAGGCATCCTATGCGCAGGCCCAAGCCTGGAGGCTTGGGGTTCAGATGTCCCCGAGTTTCACTTGCCCTCAGCTGTATGGCAGCAGGAACAAGCTAGGGAGGAGTCTCCCATTTCCATAAAGTGGCCATATAGCCAAGATCTTCCCATGGGAAATGAACGTGGGAGGGTAAACTATACATTACCTCCACAGGTACTACCCCATGTCAGAAAGGTGGTTATCCCGTCCCTGCAAAAACCACTTGCTAGATCACAGTCTCCCCTGATTGTTTGTTTTTTTAAAAATTTTTTTAAGGAAAATTTTTCATGTTCCAAGCCAAATCCATGAGTCAGTCAAGAACTATAAGTGGCCCTACTACCGGCAAACATCCTCCATCCCCACCTGGGGCTTCAGATGTTTCCAAATACTTTGGCAGGCATCCTACATGCAGCCTCAAGCCCTGAGGCTTAGGGTTCATATGCCCTCGAGTTTTGCTTGCCCTCAGCCGTATGGCCACAGAAGCAACCTAGGGAGGAGTCTCATTTCCATAAAGTGGGCATAAAGCAAAGATCTTCCCACTCAAGCAGCAAGTGGGAGGTTAACACCAGGGTCCGTTGACCCCAGTACTCTTTCCTGCCATGGCAGGGGGTCCGACTTGATGATCTGCTCAGGTCCCTTCCGACCCTACCAACTATGAAACTACCTTCGCAGGTACTACCCTGTGCCAGAAGAGCTGTTATCCCTAGCAACTAGGAAAACTGCATTAGTGGTCATGGTATTTCCCCTGCCAGATCTTAGCTAAAAGGTACAGCCCATCGGAATAAGATACACAGTAGTGCTCATGGCGCACAGTCCCCATCAACTCCTACTCTTTTTTAAGTCATGGTGAGCCACTACATTGCATACAATTCAACTTCCTCTTCACTCCCACAGCTGAGCTGTGCCTGCCTTTCCCATTTCTAATGATTCCTGTTTCTTTACCAGCCTTAGATGTCTGGCAAACATCACTAAACAGGGTCTCAAACAGTTCACTCAGAATCTCTCTGTCAGCCTCTGCCTCAGACTGTTACATATGATTAGTGTCGCCCTGCCCTCCATGAGGTAAAGCTGGACCAGGTTGCCCTGCACCTCATCGGCATATACATTTTTGGAGGATTCCAGGCCTCATAACAAGAACAGGCATCAGTGGGGGGAGGTGCTAATTAACACACAATCCTTTGTGGGGAGTATCTGGAGTAGTAGATGCACATACTGAGCACTGCTGAGCTGTGGGGTCACCACAGCTTGAAATTCTGTGGTGGGGCCCAGCCCAGTGAACTATATGGTAAATCATGAGCTTTTTGGCTTTGAACTAATATTATGCATAGTTTATACTCTGTATAAGTAGGTAGAAGTGGTACTGAGAAACAGGTCAAGAGGAAGGACAGAACTTGATCATATTGTTAAAGAACATCTCAGAGTCATAATACACACTCACCAAAAAAAACCCCAAACAAACCAAAAACACTTTCTGACATTCTCTCACTTTTCAGTACTTGACTGCACCACTTTCATGTTCCTTTAACATTATTTTTCTTTGTTTATTTCATACGTTACACACTTAAAAGACAAACTATTAAGAATTTTGAATTAAATAACAGAAAAATAAACTAACGAGAGTCAGGAAAAGCTTCAGGAAAATGAGGAGTCTTTCATGATGCATTTCCCCCTTCCCATTTTCACCCCTTTGTATCTAGGAAGTGCATCATCTAAGCATGTTAATGCAAACCACTGCTATCTGAAGATTTTACAATATCCTGAGAGAAACAGCACAGACTAAAGATAAAAGCACATGCTTTAAAGCAGTAGTTTTCAAACTTCCTAAAGTCACAGAACTCTTTCATACCACTTCTTCTGCCACAGAACCCCTACCCCTGTCCTAAAGACCGACGGGGAGCCAAGCGACCCCACCAGAGCAACACACCACCTCAGGACCCACTCTGCCATTATGCCCAATCTCTTTGCCGAACCCCAGATGCCCTACTGCTGAATCCCAGGGTTCCACAGAATACAGTTTGAAAACTAATGCCTTAAAGAGAAGGGCTGTCTAAGGAAGTATTATGATAAAATAGACAACATTTTATCTGTAAATCAATTTACTTTTCATGTGCTAGTCATCATTGTCCTTGCCAATTTTGCTAATTACTAGCATACTTGTTTTATGGAACAAGATCATTTCTGATCTTACAGTAATGGAATACTCTGAATCTGTAACATTATGTTTGACATCTATTGGTAACAGACTAACAGGTTTGGATATCAAAGAGAATAAAAATGTTCAAGCCCAGAACCCACTCTAACTTTCCTCTCCTCCAAGCTTTCACTTCCTACTGTTCCTGCATATGCACTGGTAGGTGGTATGATATTTACATGCAGAGATAAGAATAAGGAAGCAGTTGACTGTCCTAGTTTCTGATTGTTTATAGAAAATAAAAGATTTAGAGTTGTAATGCAATCAGAGCTCAGTAAAGAACGAGTAATCAAATAATTTGACAGCTACTGAAACATTCAAATAAATTAACTTGAATTGGAATCATGCAAAAATGTTCTCTGTTAATCTTCTATTTTACTAGTCTCTTCCCTACCCCCCACTCCCTCACCTCCTATCTTGAGGGACACAGAGTGTGGGGGTTTTTTCAGTTGTGTTAGATTACTTGAGTTAGTTTAACAGGGTTCAAAAGCCTCATTAAGATGCAGGCTAACACATCAGAATGCATCAATGACCAGTGTTACTGTCTAGAAAGGGCAGTTTTGAGGGTATCTGTTGACTGCAGATGTCTTGGAGCTCATCTGAGCACCGTACTAATGCAGCTAGATTGCCTCCGGTACTTGAGATAGCACATTTAATACTAGCTCAGCACTTCTACACTACAAAGCAACCTGCACCATAGACATACATACCCCTTGACCATCTAGACATGTCTTAATAACAACCTGGGCAGTGGAAACCAATCAATGGTGTGCTTCGATTCCCTACTTACTGTTGGAGGGAGAGGGGTCAATTTGCTCTGTTCTGCAGGTAAATGCACAGCAAGACTGTCTAAAGCTGTTCAAAAACTTTAAATAATTCTAGTTAGACTAAATTAACTCCCAATACTGACTTGTGCCATGCCCTTAATTTTGGACATTGGTTCAAAGTTTCATATTTTAAGTGGCACTTATCAAGATCACAGAGAAATAGGTCTGGAAAGGAGCTCAAGGTCCTTTAGTCCAGACCTCTGCTCAAGGCAGCAGCATCCCTCACTAAACCATCCCAGCCGAATGCCTGTCTAATCTGCTCTTGAAAAGTTCCAGGGATGGAGAGTCCACAATTTATCTAGGCAGCCTGTTCCAACACTTCACCGCCCACATAGTCAGAAAGTTCCTCCTAATCTCCAATCTGGACTTCCCCTGCTTGAGGCCATTGTTCCTAGCCCTGTTCCCTACAGCCACAGAAAAAAAGTCTCTCTGTTTAATAACTGTCCTTCAGATATGCAAAGACTGTTATCAAATCCATTTAACAGGTACAAAATGGGCAGTTAGTGGCAAGCCTCTTCACACTGAAATAGTGTCTCGGTCCTAATCTAGATGTATTCTAGCAGCACAAGGTGTTACAGCAGCGATTCTCAACCAGGCACCATGGGACCGGAGTTGCCTTGAGATCCTTTCAGGGGTGTTGTGGGGTGCCACACAGTATTAGCACTGTTAGATGTGCAAACATGATTTACAAAATAAATCCAGAGATTTCAAATACGAATCCATACTGTCAAATACATTCTGCCCTGCTGGAATCTTTTAGAGTTCAGAAGAATGGCTTTGTTACTTTTCTGTAGTCAAAAAACAAGCGAAAAATAACAGCTGGCATATTCCTCGAGTCTAACAAGGTTAAGAACCACTGTGTTACAGCATCTGCATCACTTCCTTTCCCTGTAAGACTCATGAAGTTCTAATAATTTCTGAAAACATCAAGGTTTATATAGATATATAAACACCAGGCTCTGCTTCCTCTGAGGCACTGGAACTGGGCATTGCGCAAGGGGGGCAGGAAAGATGCTCCAGACCCAGGCACTTCAGCAGGGAGCAAACCTTGATAGCTACATATATATCTCTATATATATTCTTATACAGTAAAATCCCTGTCATCTGGCACAAGTGGGGAATGGTGCGTGCCAGTAAGCTAAAAGTGCCAGTTACCTGAGGCACAGGGTTTCATGCCCGATGCACAGCAGGAGGAGGTGCGG
>NW_017729022.1:70535764-70537429 GCF_001723915.1 Gavialis gangeticus
GGCTGCATGCAGAGCAGCAGCAGTGCAGGGTGCAAGGCCAGCGGTGCTGGAGGCAGCAGTGGCGCAGCGTGCTGGTGGAGGGGACAGTGGAACAAGCTCCCCTCCCCCCCTTGTTCCTGGACAAGCAGTTGGCTAGTATCTCTATATCTATCCACACCCCCCCCCCCACATCTGTCTCTCTATCTGTCTATGGGTGAAAGGACAATTCGGTCTCTATCTCGCTTCAGAACCGGTCCCCTCTCCTATGAGCACCGGCGATGCGTCAGGAAGGCATGGGGAACATGCCATGTCAACGGTGGGATGTGGGGCTGCAGCTCTGCCTGACCCAATGCCCAGCAGCAGTGGTGCAAAGTTGTGGCCCCTACTGCATTGGTGGCACAGAGTTGTGCCCCCCACTGGCAGCACTTACACATCACATTTGGTTACGAGTGCTACTAAGGGCACCTCTTACGACAACAAGAGCTTCTAATATGGGCACTTATGCTGTAGGAAGCTGGCAACACAGTGCCTAGCACTTGTAAATACTAGCGGCCAGGTTCTGGTCCTCTTGCTCAGGCTGAACAACACCTCACTCCGCAGACAGCATTCCTGCTTTTTGTGCATCTAGTTGCAGGAGTAAATTACCCTTCAGCATCCTCAAGACTAGGTGAATCTTTACCCTAAATAAAATCAATGGGTAGGAGCTGACAAGCACTTTCTCTTTTTCCTTTTTTTTTTCCGCATGAGGTACAGTGCAAAGCAGAGGGCGATCAGCCGGAAGTCCCAACAAATATGGAAAAATGAGTCAATCTCCCTGGTTACCTCTGGGAAACAAAACATGACTAAGGTGCCTTTGCACTTGCAGTCCCTCCAGACTCAGGAAATCAGGCGTGCTTTAAAAATGCCTAATGTGAACTGCAAAACTCTAGCAGGCTTGGTTCAGAGATGATACTTTGTATTAGACCTACTAAGAAACAGAAAGAAAATTATCTTTTTCTGCAAGCTTTGGGGTGCACATGCCCTTCCTCAGGCTCAGGGAAAAGTAAAGATGGGGAAAAGTCCCCACAGGTAGGAAATAAACTTCATTTTTACACAGAGGAAACTGACGGTGGAAGTCTGTTCCTCTGGGTCTACGAGAGGGTCTTTAGGTCTCTTAAAAATGCCTAGAGACCCGCAGACAAGGTTGGTTGGGTAAATCCGGTCTCTTTCATTAGACTAACTCAAATAGCTGGAAAAAATTATTCTTTCAAAGCTATCTGAGGTGGTCTAATACAAGCGACTGGATTTAGACAACCAACTTTGTCTGCCTGTGTCCTTAGACCTCCCACGGCTACAGCCCGCACCCTGGAAGCCCGCAGGCTGCTGAAGCTGGAGGGGCCGCGAGGGCTCAGGGGCTCCCTGGCGGGCCCTCTCTCGGGACGGGGGGGCCGCTCCCTGGGGGCGCCTCCCGGGCTCTTCTGCCCCGAGGCAGCGGCTGCACCCCTGGGCGCCTCAGCAGAGCCGCCCCTCAGCCCCTGGCCCGGCGTTACCTGCTCGGCGCGGCGGCTCCGCCTGCTGCACCGCTCTGCCCTTCCGCACCGAGCTGCCCATGGCCCCCGGCGGCGATGACACCTAGTAACGCTCGGCACTCGTGCGGCCCCAGGCGGCCCCGGCCGGGCTGTCCGCGGGGAGGAGGGGCGGGGGCGG